>NC_067124.1:41352145-41543233 GCF_021347895.1 Acanthochromis polyacanthus | reverse complement strand
CCATTGTATTATTTGAGATTTTTGGACGACATATGGGGGATTTGGACTTATTCAGAGAAGGAATTTAAAACATTTATTGACATTTTAAATAATCATGACCCCTCCATTAAATTGAAGTATGTACTACAGGCAGATTCTATTGATTTTTTGGACACAACGGTTTATAAAGGATCGTCCTTCAATACACACAAACAATTGGACATTAAAGTATTTTTTAAACAAACAGATACTCATGCTTTATTATATAAAACAAGTTTTCACCCAAAGCATGTTTTTAAAGGGATCGTTAAGTCTCAATTATTGAGATTTTCAAGAATTTGCACACAAGACACAGACTTTTGGGAAGCTGTTAAAGTTTTATTTGGGGTCTTAAAAAACAGAGGATATTCCAGGTCGTTTTTACGACATTGCCTAAAAACTTTTAAGGAAACAAAACAAACTGAAGAAAAACAAATCATTCCATTCATTACTCAATATTCATCAATAAGTAGATTCTTTCATAGGAAAATTAAAAACAATTTTACACAATTCATAGAAAACTCCGGAGTATTAGACAATTATAAGATCATCTCTGCGTTTAGAAAAAATAAAAATTTGAAGGATATTTTAGTCAGAGCTAAATTAAAACCACTTCAGGATGCACCGATGGAATCTCAATTCACGCATTTCAAACAATTGAAATTTGTCAAAAACAGAACAGATGGGTCTATATACAGGATCAAACAAGGATTCTCAGTACAATCATCTAATTGTGTTTACATTATCAGTTGTGCCATATGTGGCAAACAATACATTGGTGAAACAAAAAATACATTAAGAAAAAGAATGTGGCAGCATAAATACAATATAATAAATAAGAAGGAGACAGACACACCTTTGGTTCAACATTTTATTTTACATGGCATGCATGCTCTTCAGATCTCCGGACTTCAAAGTCATTCGACCTGGACGGATAAGGACAGAAAGAGCCTTGAGAGGAGATGGATATACCTTCTTAACACTAAGGAACCTGTTGGACTTAATAAAAAGTATAATTAGGGATGTATATATATTTTTTTTGGGTCGTCTTAGCTTAATATTGCGATTTGAAACCTAGCCCTGGCCCTAATCTTAACCCTAACCTTAACTTCACTCTTACCCCTGGCCCTAAACCTAACCCCAGTCTGGGTACTGATCCTAACCTTAACCCCACCCTTGGGCCCTAAACCTAACCCAGTCCTGGCCTTTACCCTAACCTTAACCTCACCCCTTTCCTTGGCCCTAACCCTAACCCCACCCCTGGCCCTAATCCTAAACCTAATCTGACTGTTGCATTTGGCCCTAAACCTAAATTTTACTTCTAACAAAATTTGGATCTTACCCTAAACCTAATTTGGCCCTAAATTTACTTTTACATTGATAATTTAAACCCCAATCTACTCAAAATCTAAATTTAAAATTAATTTTATACCCAATTTCTAAGTCCCATTTCAATTCATGACTTTAACCCTACTTAAATATTTAATCTCATTGATTTTTCTTATTTTCATATGGTGTATCCTTAATTATAGGCTTTTTATTTCAATTTCATTGATTTTGTAGTTTAAAATAAGTTAAAATAGGTTAAAATACGTTAAAATACATTAAAATGGGTTAAAATACATTAAAATGGGTTGAAATACATTAAAATACATTAAAATGGGTTAAAATACATTGAAATACATTAAAATGGCTTTGGGGGAATTTATAATGGTTAAATAGACGACTAGGGTAAATTCATTCGGTTAAAAACGTTTTTTAAAATTAAATAGATAAATTAAGTCCACAGGGGTATAAATACAAGCACCACACATGCAGAGCTCATTTCTGCTCCGGTCTTCGAACGAGCAACATCTCTGAGAGGTATTGGAAGCTGCTGCCTTAGTTTTTTGTGTGCCTTGGCCTGAAGAAGACCCGTTCAAGGGTCGAAACGTCGCCCATAGGCACACATTAATTTTCTTTGACAGTTTTTTTTGAAATAAATATAATAAATACATAAATATTTTTTTGAATACATATCTTTATAGTTTTTAAAAATAAATCAACATAAATAATTAAAAATAGACATTTCATTTGCCACCATGGCTGATGGCTGGCAACTGGTGCAGTACGGGAGGAGACGGCGTCGCCCCCCGTACCGCAACCAATATCACCAGGACCAGGCTTGGTCCTGGGAAGGACAAAGAGCGGACGGAGGCTTCAGAGGGAGGGCCCGCGCATTTCCTGCCCCCCAACTAGGGAGACAGGCCCCTTTCCCTCTACCTAACCCTAACCCTTTAACCCCAATTGAGGACCCCCTAACCCAAATCGGATGCCCTAACCCTAACCAGGAGACCCCTAACCCAAATTTGGAAGTGATTTGGCCACCCAACCTTTATTAAGGACCCCCCAAAGCCTATGCCTAATCCTAATTTGAGACCCCCCAGCCCAGACCCCAAATCCTAACCCTAACCAGGGATCCCCTAGCCCATTTTAAGCCCCTCTAAAAGCTAAATTTGAAGCCCTAAAATACCCCAAAAAAGGAAATTTTCCCACCCCCTAAAAGCTAAAACTAAATTAGAAGCTATAAAACCTAATATAAAGGAGAAAAAGTGTTTTAATTATCTACTTAAGAAAAAGTTTGAAGGGCAAACCCAAGTAGCGGGACCCCTCTAAAACTAAACAGTTTGGAGGGTAGACCCAAGTAGTAGGAGCCCTATTAAACTAAAGTATGTAAAGGGCAGACCCAAGTAGCGGATCCCCTGTTGAAGGGTAGAACCGAGAAGCGAGTCCCCTATTTAACCTAAATTATGTGAAGGGAAGACCCAAGTAGCGGATCCCCTGTAGGGTAGAACCGAGAAGCGTGTCCCCTATTCGGCTAACCTAAATTAAGGAAAATAATTGAAACACTTTTTATAAACTAAACTAGTATAAATAGAAGCCAAGTCAGGCACAGTTCATTTTATGTTTTTCTTTCAACCGGGGTGGATGGGAAGCCCTCTCCTTCGGGAGAGCGCCACATGGGGCAAGCCACCTCCATAGGGAGGTCGCAGTATGGGGAGCCGTCAGTCAGACAGTGTGCTAGGCCTGAGGAAGACCCGAACAGAGGTCGAAACGTCGCCGGTTGCACACTTTAAACTCAGTGGAGAAGGGTAGACCCAAATAGGAGTCCCCAATGGAAGAAGGGTAGACCAAATAGGAGTCCCCAGTAGAAGAATAGAAATAGATAGAAGACAAAGACGGCACACAGGGACGGGTTGGTTTTTTACATTTTATTTTTTATTACATATATAGCAAAGGCGAAACCAGCATAAAAACCCAAGTAAGGGATTAAGAATAGCTAAAGTTAAAAAATCCGTATACGGGTAAAAAATCTAAAGGCTAAAAACAGTCATCAAAATCTCCAAACAGGTTTTAAAACATTTAAAAAGCTAAAAACAGTTTAAAAAGCTAATTACAGTTAAAAAACAATTTAAAAACAAGGTTAAAACTTACCTGTACTTACCTGGATCTAAAAGGCTAAAAACAGTCTATAAAGCTAATTATAGTTACAAGGTTAAAACTTACCTGTACTTACCTGGATCCGGACGCAGCGGCAGAAAAACCTGTGGAGAGAAAAGGAAAACATAATTAAGAATTGGAGAAGCAAAGTAATGCACATTCAGAACAAATACTTACCCGTGGATTCTTCGAGGCTGTGGTCCCTGGCGTTTGACCTTAAAGGCAGGATGGACAGTGCACCACGGTTCCCCTCTAACTTGAGGGGGCCTTATTCCTTCACCTAACCCTAACCCTAACCCTAACCCTAACCCTAACCCTAACCCTAACCCCACCCAAGTCCAAGTCCAAACCCTAATCCTAACCTCACCCCCATCCTAAGCCCTAACCTTAACCCCACCCTTCCCCTTGCTAAATCTAAGTTTAAAACCCTAACCCCAATCCCAATCTGGACCCTAACCTTAAGGTCACAGGACCTTTTTCTAAACCTAAGTCAGAAACCCTAACCCCAACCCCAATCTGGACCCTAACCCTAAGGACATAGGCAGCTTAAAAACAATTGGTTAAAAATACTTGCCTTAAACACAATTAGTTAAAAATACTTACCTTAAAAACAATTGGCTTAAAAATACTTACCTTAAAAACAATTGGCTTAAAAATACTTACCTTAAAAACAAGGGGTTAAAAATACTTACCTTAAAAACAAGGGGTTAAAAATACTTACCTTAAAACAGTTAAAAATTATAAATATATACTTACCTTAAAAACCTAAATATACTTACCTTAAAAACCTAAATATACTTACCTGGGAGTCTAAAATCATATAAGATACTTACCTTTTAATTAAAAACCCTAAAAATACTTACCTTAAAAAATTAAATACTTACCTGAAAGTTAAAACCTATAAGTTCATATTAGAAATACTTAAAACCATTAAAAACATATAAAAACATATCAAAATATATTTACTTACCTTTAAAATGCATTATTTGCCATTTAACTCCATATAGGAGCCTTTTTCAGTTAAATTTTCGTTCGCCTTTTTTATTTTTCATTCGTCTTTTTAATTTCCAGGGGGAGTGGCCTCCCAGCCTATATAAAGAGCAGCACCGAGCAGAGCTCATTCTCGCTCTAGCTCTTGTAGTGTGCAGACCTCAAAGCCACTTGTATTGAGATCTCCAGTGCCCATAGCTTGAAAAAGACCCAGGGAGGGTCGAAACGTCGCGGCAGGGCACATTTAATTTTATTTTGGAACAGGAATACTGTCCTTTAAAGACAATTTGTCTTCTCTTTTTGTTATATTTTATTTTAATTTCATTTAATTTGATTTGGATTTAAAAACAAATAGAGAAATTCCACCCTCACTCCAAATATGGACGGAGAGTGGACTCTTGTTCGACGTGGGAGGGGACGGCGTCCCCAACCACAAGTCTACCATGACCCCCAAACCCAAAGGGGTAATTTCTGGGTTGATGGGCAGGGAAGAGGGCTTAGGAGGAAGGACCGTGCACTACCTGTTCCCCTTTTCAGGGGAAGTGGGTCTTATCCTCAACCTAACCGGCCAGTGCCTCCTCCCGGACCCTCTTTCCGACCTCAGAGACCCCCAAGACAATGGGAATCCCAAAATAGGTCTTATTTTGACCCAAATATTAGACAGGTCCCAAACATCAGGCCACGACCAAAAATTGGTCCTCGCAGGGATAGACCAAATTATATCCCCACTGACCCCAAGTTTCGGGAACTTGCACGCCTGTTCCAAAAAACCATTCAGGTTGTCCACCATCTACAGAATGTGACTTTGGAGGATGGACAAAATGGACCCCGCCAAATCTCCCGGATGGTAGAGATTTTGGCAAATATGATCAAACCAGCAGCCCCGTTGGCTAAAACTCAGAATCTGATTTTAGCCAACGCTAAGAACTGGGGCCATACTACTTTGATGATCCTCAGAGCCCATTATGAGGAGTCCTTGGAAAAGCTGCAAGAACAGCTTTCCAAACTGTTATATCCAGGCTGGAAAACTGCCTTTGGGGTAGCTACCAAATGGGCTAAAAACAATCTGCCACGTGTGACACAGGGTGTAATAGACCATGTGGAAGCCTTGGTCTCTACCCTGGTTGAACCACATGAGTCACATGATGAGTCCATTCAGCAGGTTCTTCAACACCAACGGGCACACAGTGTGAGGGCAACTGCGCCCAACAAGGGTAAACAACCCAAAGTCCCAACCAAGTCGGTGGGTACTCAAAAAGGGAAGGCTAACCCCTTTAAAATGCTTCTCAAGCAGGAAGATTCGGCCCAAGAGGAGCCTAAAGTACTTCCACAAGTTGAATCAAGTGGGGAAAATACTCCACCACAATGCTCAAAAACAATCTCTGTCACTGCCCTGGTACATACAACCCCAGCACAGGACTCTCAAGTGACCTCAGACGGCCCATTTGTGGAGAGCTTGATGGACCGGCTAAACAAGGACTCTAGTCCGTATCCGCCGGGAGTGATGCCCGACCTGGACAGAATCTTAGACAGGCGGGCTTCTAATCCTAAGACTAAGTGGGCTCATCTCTTATTTGGAGACACTAAAAGGATGACGAGGGAGGAATGCTTGGCGCATCCGGGTCCTTTTTTGACCCCACCCAAGTCCAAGTCCAAACCCTAATCCTAACCTCACCCCCATCCTAAGCCCTAACCTTAACCCCACCCTTCCCCTTGCTAAATCTAAGTTTAAAACCCTAACCCCAATCCCAATCTGGACCCTAACCTTAAGGTCACAGGACCTTTTTCTAAACCTAAGTCAGAAACCCTAACCCCAACCCCAATCTGGACCCTAACCCTAAGGACATAGGCAGCTTAAAAACAATTGGTTAAAAATACTTGCCTTAAACACAATTAGTTAAAAATACTTACCTTAAAAACAATTGGCTTAAAAATACTTACCTTAAAAACAATTGGCTTAAAAATACTTACCTTAAAAACAAGGGGTTAAAAATACTTACCTTAAAAACAAGGGGTTAAAAATACTTACCTTAAAACAGTTAAAAATTATAAATATATACTTACCTTAAAAACCTAAATATACTTACCTTAAAAACCTAAATATACTTACCTGGGAGTCTAAAATCATATAAGATACTTACCTTTTAATTAAAAACCCTAAAAATACTTACCTTAAAAAATTAAATACTTACCTGAAAGTTAAAACCTATAAGTTCATATTAGAAATACTTAAAACCATTAAAAACATATAAAAACATATCAAAATATATTTACTTACCTTTAAAATGCATTATTTGCCATTTAACTCCATATAGGAGCCTTTTTCAGTTAAATTTTCGTTCGCCTTTTTTATTTTTCATTCGTCTTTTTAATTTCCAGGGGGAGTGGCCTCCCAGCCTATATAAAGAGCAGCACCGAGCAGAGCTCATTCTCGCTCTAGCTCTTGTAGTGTGCAGACCTCAAAGCCACTTGTATTGAGATCTCCAGTGCCCATAGCTTGAAAAAGACCCAGGGAGGGTCGAAACGTCGCGGCAGGGCACATTTAATTTTATTTTGGAACAGGAATACTGTCCTTTAAAGACAATTTGTCTTCTCTTTTGTTATATTTTATTTTAATTTCATTTAATTTGATTTTGGATTTAAAAACAAATAGAGAAATTCCACCCTCACTCCAAATATGGACGGAGAGTGGACTCTTGTTCGACGTGGGAGGGGACGGCGTCCCCAACCACAAGTCTACCATGACCCCCAAACCCAAAGGGGTAATTTCTGGGTTGATGGGCAGGGAAGAGGGCTTAGGAGGAAGGACCGTGCACTACCTGTTCCCCTTTTCAGGGGAAGTGGGTCTTATCCTCAACCTAACCGGCCAGTGCCTCCTCCCGGACCCTCTTTCCGACCTCAGAGACCCCCAAGACAATGGGAATCCCAAAATAGGTCTTATTTTGACCCAAATATTAGACAGGTCCCAAACATCAGGCCACGACCAAAAATTGGTCCTCGCAGGGATAGACCAAATTATATCCCCACTGACCCCAAGTTTCGGGAACTTGCACGCCTGTTCCAAAAAACCATTCAGGTTGTCCACCATCTACAGAATGTGACTTTGGAGGATGGACAAAATGGACCCCGCCAAATCTCCCGGATGGTAGAGATTTTGGCAAATATGATCAAACCAGCAGCCCCGTTGGCTAAAACTCAGAATCTGATTTTAGCCAACGCTAAGAACTGGGGCCATACTACTTTGATGATCCTCAGAGCCCATTATGAGGAGTCCTTGGAAAAGCTGCAAGAACAGCTTTCCAAACTGTTATATCCAGGCTGGAAAACTGCCTTTGGGGTAGCTACCAAATGGGCTAAAAACAATCTGCCACGTGTGACACAGGGTGTAATAGACCATGTGGAAGCCTTGGTCTCTACCCTGGTTGAACCACATGAGTCACATGATGAGTCCATTCAGCAGGTTCTTCAACACCAACGGGCACACAGTGTGAGGGCAACTGCGCCCAACAAGGGTAAACAACCCAAAGTCCCAACCAAGTCGGTGGGTACTCAAAAAGGGAAGGCTAACCCCTTTAAAATGCTTCTCAAGCAGGAAGATTCGGCCCAAGAGGAGCCTAAAGTACTTCCACAAGTTGAATCAAGTGGGGAAAATACTCCACCACAATGCTCAAAAACAATCTCTGTCACTGCCCTGGTACATACAACCCCAGCACAGGACTCTCAAGTGACCTCAGACGGCCCATTTGTGGAGAGCTTGATGGACCGGCTAAACAAGGACTCTAGTCCGTATCCGCCGGGAGTGATGCCCGACCTGGACAGAATCTTAGACAGGCGGGCTTCTAATCCTAAGACTAAGTGGGCTCATCTCTTATTTGGAGACACTAAAAGGATGACGAGGGAGGAATGCTTGGCGCATCCGGGTCCTTTTTTGACCCCACCCAAGTCCAAGTCCAAACCCTAATCCTAACCTCACCCCCATCCTAAGCCCTAACCTTAACCCCACCCTTCCCCTTGCTAAATCTAAGTTTAAAACCCTAACCCCAATCCCAATCTGGACCCTAACCTTAAGGTCACAGGACCTTTTTCTAAACCTAAGTCAGAAACCCTAACCCCAACCCCAATCTGGACCCTAACCCTAAGGACATAGGCAGCTTAAAAACAATTGGTTAAAAATACTTGCCTTAAACACAATTAGTTAAAAATACTTACCTTAAAAACAATTGGCTTAAAAATACTTACCTTAAAAACAATTGGCTTAAAAATACTTACCTTAAAAACAAGGGGTTAAAAATACTTACCTTAAAAACAAGGGGTTAAAAATACTTACCTTAAAACAGTTAAAAATTATAAATATATACTTACCTTAAAAACCTAAATATACTTACCTTAAAACCTAAATATACTTACCTGGGAGTCTAAAATCATATAAGATACTTACCTTTTAATTAAAAACCCTAAAAATACTTACCTTAAAAAATTAAATACTTACCTGAAAGTTAAAACCTATAAGTTCATATTAGAAATACTTAAAACCATTAAAAACATATAAAAACATATCAAAATATATTTACTTACCTTTAAAATGCATTATTTGCCATTTAACTCCATATAGGAGCCTTTTTCAGTTAAATTTTCGTTCGCCTTTTTTATTTTTCATTCGTCTTTTTAATTTCCAGGGGGAGTGGCCTCCCAGCCTATATAAAGAGCAGCACCGAGCAGAGCTCATTCTCGCTCTAGCTCTTGTAGTGTGCAGACCTCAAAGCCACTTGTATTGAGATCTCCAGTGCCCATAGCTTGAAAAAGACCCAGGGAGGGTCGAAACGTCGCGGCAGGGCACATTTAATTTTATTTTGGAACAGGAATACTGTCCTTTAAAGACAATTTGTCTTCTCTTTTTGTTATATTTTATTTTAATTTCATTTAATTTGATTTTGGATTTAAAAACAAATAGAGAAATTCCACCCTCACTCCAAATATGGACGGAGAGTGGACTCTTGTTCGACGTGGGAGGGGACGGCGTCCCCAACCACAAGTCTACCATGACCCCCAAACCCAAAGGGGTAATTTCTGGGTTGATGGGCAGGGAAGAGGGCTTAGGAGGAAGGACCGTGCACTACCTGTTCCCCTTTTCAGGGGAAGTGGGTCTTATCCTCAACCTAACCGGCCAGTGCCTCCTCCCGGACCCTCTTTCCGACCTCAGAGACCCCCAAGACAATGGGAATCCCAAAATAGGTCTTATTTTGACCCAAATATTAGACAGGTCCCAAACATCAGGCCACGACCAAAAATTGGTCCTCGCAGGGATAGACCAAATTATATCCCCACTGACCCCAAGTTTCGGGAACTTGCACGCCTGTTCCAAAAAACCATTCAGGTTGTCCACCATCTACAGAATGTGACTTTGGAGGATGGACAAAATGGACCCCGCCAAATCTCCCGGATGGTAGAGATTTTGGCAAATATGATCAAACCAGCAGCCCCGTTGGCTAAAACTCAGAATCTGATTTTAGCCAACGCTAAGAACTGGGGCCATACTACTTTGATGATCCTCAGAGCCCATTATGAGGAGTCCTTGGAAAAGCTGCAAGAACAGCTTTCCAAACTGTTATATCCAGGCTGGAAAACTGCCTTTGGGGTAGCTACCAAATGGGCTAAAAACAATCTGCCACGTGTGACACAGGGTGTAATAGACCATGTGGAAGCCTTGGTCTCTACCCTGGTTGAACCACATGAGTCACATGATGAGTCCATTCAGCAGGTTCTTCAACACCAACGGGCACACAGTGTGAGGGCAACTGCGCCCAACAAGGGTAAACAACCCAAAGTCCCAACCAAGTCGGTGGGTACTCAAAAAGGGAAGGCTAACCCCTTTAAAATGCTTCTCAAGCAGGAAGATTCGGCCCAAGAGGAGCCTAAAGTACTTCCACAAGTTGAATCAAGTGGGGAAAATACTCCACCACAATGCTCAAAAACAATCTCTGTCACTGCCCTGGTACATACAACCCCAGCACAGGACTCTCAAGTGACCTCAGACGGCCCATTTGTGGAGAGCTTGATGGACCGGCTAAACAAGGACTCTAGTCCGTATCCGCCGGGAGTGATGCCCGACCTGGACAGAATCTTAGACAGGCGGGCTTCTAATCCTAAGACTAAGTGGGCTCATCTCTTATTTGGAGACACTAAAAGGATGACGAGGGAGGAATGCTTGGCGCATCCGGGTCCTTTTTTGACCCCACCCAAGTCCAAGTCCAAACCCTAATCCTAACCTCACCCCCATCCTAAGCCCTAACCTTAACCCCACCCTTCCCCTTGCTAAATCTAAGTTTAAAACCCTAACCCCAATCCCAATCTGGACCCTAACCTTAAGGTCACAGGACCTTTTTCTAAACCTAAGTCAGAAACCCTAACCCCAACCCCAATCTGGACCCTAACCCTAAGGACATAGGCAGCTTAAAAACAATTGGTTAAAAATACTTGCCTTAAACACAATTAGTTAAAAATACTTACCTTAAAAACAATTGGCTTAAAAATACTTACCTTAAAAACAATTGGCTTAAAAATACTTACCTTAAAAAACAAGGGGTTAAAAATACTTACCTTAAAAACAAGGGGTTAAAAATACTTACCTTAAAACAGTTAAAAATTATAAATATATACTTACCTTAAAAACCTAAATATACTTACCTTAAAAACCTAAATATACTTACCTGGGAGTCTAAAATCATATAAGATACTTACCTTTTAATTAAAAACCCTAAAAATACTTACCTTAAAAAATTAAATACTTACCTGAAAGTTAAAACCTATAAGTTCATATTAGAAATACTTAAAACCATTAAAAACATATAAAAACATATCAAAATATATTTACTTACCTTTAAAATGCATTATTTGCCATTTAACTCCATATAGGAGCCTTTTTCAGTTAAATTTTCGTTCGCCTTTTTATTTTTATTTTTCATTCGTCTTTTTAATTTCCAGGGGGAGTGGCCTCCCAGCCTATATAAAGAGCAGCACCGAGCAGAGCTCATTCTCGCTCTAGCTCTTGTAGTGTGCAGACCTCAAAGCCACTTGTATTGAGATCTCCAGTGCCCATAGCTTGAAAAAGACCCAGGGAGGGTCGAAACGTCGCGGCAGGGCACATTTAATTTTATTTTGGAACAGGAATACTGTCCTTTAAAGACAATTTGTCTTCTCTTTTTGTTATATTTTATTTTAATTTCATTTAATTTGATTTTGGATTTAAAAACAAATAGAGAAATTCCACCCTCACTCCAAATATGGACGGAGAGTGGACTCTTGTTCGACGTGGGAGGGGACGGCGTCCCCAACCACAAGTCTACCATGACCCCCAAACCCAAAGGGGTAATTTCTGGGTTGATGGGCAGGGAAGAGGGCTTAGGAGGAAGGACCGTGCACTACCTGTTCCCCTTTTCAGGGGAAGTGGGTCTTATCCTCAACCTAACCCTAACCCTAACCCTAACCCTAACCCTAACCCTAACCCTAACTCCAAGGGACCTTATGCTAAACCTAGCAATGCTAACCCTCACCTTGTGCTCTAATCCTAACCTTAACCTCACTGAACCTTATGCTAACTCCGGATTGGACGCCTAACCTTAACTCCAAGGGACCTTATGCTAAACCTAGCAATGCTAACCCTCACCTTGTGCTCTAATCCTAACCTTAACCTCACTGAACCTTATGCTAACTCCAGATTGGATGCCTAACCCTAACTCCAAGGGACCTTATGCTAAACCTAGCAATGCTAACCCTCACCTTGTGCTCTAATCCTAACCTTAACCTCACTGAACCTTATGCCAACTCCGGATTGAACGCCTAACCTTAATTCCTAAGGACCTTATGCTAAACCTAACAATGTTAACCCTCACCTTATGAACTCTTACTAACTCTGGATCAGAAGCCTAACCTTAACTCATATAAACCTCACAGGGATGTCTAATCTCAAGTCTAACTAGCCTGATACTAACTCTAAATGGCCTTATACTAACTCTGACCTGGAACAAACTAACTTCAGATATAGAACCTACATAAAAGACCAAATAAGAAAAGAAATGTCATTTACTACCACTAACCATACAAAAAAATCACCTACAACAGGACTTATCTGACATAAGACTTATCCACAAGAATACTTACCTAGTGGAATACTTACCTATCAACAATAGCCTCCCTGACAAGTCCCCAATCTACAAAAGAAATAGTCAGATTACAAAATCAGAACAGATTCCTCCTCTAAGACAGATGTTGGAATCAGAGTTGTACGTACGCCAGTAGTTGGACAGTGCATTACCTTTGCCTACCTACTCCAAACCATGTCCTTAGACATGGGGGGGGCATCGAGATAAAGGCTACCACACCTAGACCTGCCAGGGCCCGCGGCACGTACTCTCTTCAAATCCAGATAACAACCTTTGGGACTCAACACAACTTTCCCAAAAGGACCCAACCAACCGAAATTGAAGAAAGAAGAAACCTTTCACACATTCTCTTCTTATTTCTATATCTCTCCCACTCACTCCCTCTCTCTTCCCGGAATGGGTGGAGCTAGGGAAGTGCGTGGGCAGGGTGGACGATCAGGCAAGATCAAAGGGAGGAAACCGACCAGGCAAGGAACGAGCCTCCCGACACCCTTCTCCCATATTCTATCTGTCCTTCTAACCTTTCCTATAAACTGTCCTATCACACCAAGGAACCAAAACTCACCTTTGGGATATCACCTCTAATGGATCACCAAGGAAAACTTAAGGAAACAAATATTACCTCTGTCTAATGAAGAGTTCAATCAGGAAACCAACCCTACCCCTCTCCTGAAAAGTCATTAAGAATTTATACCCGAAAAGCATACTAAAATACACCCTTGAGCACTCCTGACCACTTAAATTGAAACCTCTTAATGAATCAAACATTTCTACAGAAAAAATCCCGAAATTTTTAACATAACAGGCCTTAAAATACAACCGTTTGATTTTACTTCCGCATAATTTGCATATTTTACCCAGAAGTCAAAAAACCTCAAAACCATTGAAGTAATAGGAAAACCCACTTTAATTCAACCAAAATAAACATATGAGACCTCTATCTTATGGAGAATTCAACCAGGAAAACAACTAACTTACTCTCAAAGCTGTACTCCACTCCTAAAAAAAGTTATTCACGATTAAAGTCAAAAAGTAACACCATGACAGAATTCATAGGGACAAAAATGATCCAAATGGAAGAATCAATGCAAAATTATGATCTCCACTCCACTCCACTCCTTGATGGGATAGAGAGAATGAGACAACCAACGGACAGGACGAAGAAGATGAAGAGGATGAGCAAATTAATCCTTTCACCTTCCAACTTATTCTATCGCCTCTATCTCTCCAAAACACTTACATAGGCGGTATTTCCTGGGGTTTTGCGCTGCATGGAACACAGGGGTGCCTCAAACTAGGCCGGGATCGGTTGGGTAGCTTTGGGGTAGCATGGGGAGGTTGGCCCCTAGGGCCCTCCTTCCTTTAGTGTGGGTCATAGTATGGGTTCCTGGAGGAACCTGGGGGGCAGCCCTGGGCTGCTCACCCGGATTCCCTCCTACCCTGTCGGATCCAGGAAAGCGACAGCACGGCTGCGATAGTACTGGCTCCTCAGGGAGGAACTCGGGGCGGGATCTTACCCACTTGGACCTTCTGCCGCCTTGGTGCAGCAGGAACGCGGTGACCTTCTGGCCACTGATAGTACTGACTCCACCCAGGGGGGGCTCAGGAAAGCGACAGTTGACCAGAACAGGCGACTGTTGATAGTACTGAGCTCACCCTGTGGGCTCCAGGAACGCAGTGACTTCACAGTCACTGACAGTACTGGTCCCCTAAGAACGGCGTATGGGGGTGGAGGCTGTGGTTCCGAGGAACCCTTCTCTCCTCTTCCTAGTTGGCTCCTGGGGTTAGCTTTCCCTGTTGCCCCTACGGATTCCCCTCTTCTCCCGTTTGGACCTGGGAAAGCGGCAGCCCTTAGGTTGCTGAGAGTACCGGATCCTTGGGGGGTGCCTAGCACCCGGAGGCTCCGTTTTTGGGTACTTAGAGTCCTGATCTTCGCTGACCTTCACTGACCTCGTGGGACAGAGAGATATCAACCACTGCTAGACTTCCTACTCTTCAAGCCTATCTGGGCAGGTCGCGGTAACCTAACGGTGACAACAAACGACCTGTTTCGGTGTAGGTGGTAAGTTGACGGCCCCCCTGGGTTCCGACTCTAGGAACAGCACGCAGGGTGTGGTGGTCCAGGGTAGCAGGACCTTAATCGGAACCCAGTCTTCTATGAGGCTTAGCCTCACTCACGCAACAGCACATCTGGCATCACATACGTTGAGTCTGACCAGCCAGAAAAAACTCAATTGGACTCCTTCAAATTGTCACCTTCCCCAAATCTTACATCCCCTGGTCCAGCTTAGGTGACCAAGCCGTGGATGCACCGGGACCTAGACCACTTTAGACCTCAAGACCTCCATCCCTTGGTCCAGCTTAGGTGACCAAGCCGTGGATGCACCGGGACCTAGAAACCATCCCTAGTTCACCTTAGGTGCTAGGCCGTGGATGCACCGTTTTAGCTCCTAACTCTACTTTAAAATTAGCATTTATCTTAAAATAGATGCTCCTCAAAAAACTCACCTGCCTTAGCCGACCTCATCCAGACCTTCGCTTATTACTCCTCTTAAGGGGTCGACCAAAACCACCGACTGTGTAGAAATTGAACCTGCAAAAACAGAAATCCTTAAAAACTATTTTAAACTTCAAAAATTCTTAAAAATTATTTCTTAAACTCAAACTCTAAAAATAACCACCTGATAATTAACCCATCTTCAAGGTCCTTCCATGGACAACAAAAAACCTGACTTACCTGACTCAGCTGACTGGAGACTATCCATCTTAAAATCCAACACCGGAAAACCACTTCAATCTACTCCAAACGAAGGCTCTAAAATAGGCTCTAAAAAACACCAATTGAACATGGGACACACCCTGAGATTTGATCAACCTCAGCGGGGCCGTCCTTGGGTGAGAGTGTCTAGTGGTAATGGCCGAAACACTCTGTGATCCTAAGGTACACTACTGATGATTGTGTCCTAAAATTCTTAAACGTTTAGGCCTAGATTAGCACCACTGTTAATAATTTGGAGACCAATAATTATGATCATGTCTCCCAAATAGGTCATAGTTCCAACAATAGACTTAGATCCAAAACACTCGGACCGTTAGCCACTTAACTTCGGGACTTAGCCCCTTAACCTTGAAACTTAAACCGCTATTGGCCCCAGGCTAACTCCAAAAACTGGATACCTCATGAGCTAAAAACCTGAACCTTAACCTCAGAGGACCTCATAATAAACTTAGATCAAACGTCTTACTCCTGGGGACCTTTTGCAAAACCTAGCAATGCTAACCTTCATCCTGTGCTCACTGAACCTGGTGCCAACTCCGGATCGGACGCCTAACCTTAACTCTCAGAAATCCTATGCTAAACCCAGCAATACCACCACTCACCTCGTGCTCTAGTCCTAACCTCAACTTCACTGAACCTTATGCTAACCCCGGATGGGACGCCTAACCTTAACTCCAAGGGACCTGATGCTAAACCTAGCAATGCTAACCCTCACCTTGTGCTCTAATCCTAACCTTAACCTCACTGAACCTTATGCTAACTCCGGATTGGACGCCTAACCTTAACTCCAAGGGACCTGATGCTAAACCTAGCAATGCTAACCCTCACCTTGTGCTCTAATCCTAACCCTAACCTCACTGAACCTCATGCTAACTCCAGATTGGACGCCTAACCTTAACTCCAAGGGACCTGATGCTAAACCTAGCAATGCTAACCCTCACCTTGTGCTCTAATCCTAACCTTAACCTCACTGAACCTTATGCTAACTCCGGATTGGACGCTTAACCTTAACTCCAAGGGACCTTATGCTAAACCTAGCAATGCTAACCCTCACCTTGTGCTCTAATCCTAACCTTAACCTCACTGAACCTTATGCTAACTCCGGATTGGACGCCTAACCCTTAACTCCAAGGGACCTTATGCTAAACCTAGCAATGCTAACCCTCACCTTGTGCTCTAATCCTAACCTTAACCTCACTGAACTATGCTAACTCCAGATTGGATGCCTAACCCTAACTCCAAGGGACCTTATGCTAAACCTAGCAATGCTAACCCTCACCTTGTGCTCTAATCCTAACCTTAACCTCACTGAACCTTATGCCAACTCCGGATTGAACGCCTAACCTTAATTCCTAAGGACCTTATGCTAAACCTAACAATGTTAACCCTCACCTTATGAACTCTTACTAACTCTGGATCAGAAGCCTAACCTTAACTCATATAAACCTCACAGGGATGTCTAATCTCAAGTCTAACTAGCCTGATACTAACTCTAAATGGCCTTATACTAACTCTGACCTGGAACAAACTAACTTCAGATATAGAACCTACATAAAAGACCAAATAAGAAAAGAAATGTCATTTACTACCACTAACCATACAAAAAAATCACCTACAACAGGACTTATCTGACATAAGACTTATCCACAAGAATACTTACCTAGTGGAATACTTACCTATCAACAATAGCCTCCCTGACAAGTCCCCAATCTACAAAAGAAATAGTCAGATTACAAAATCAGAACAGATCCTCCTCTAAGACAGATGTTGGAATCAGAGTTGTACGTACGCCAGTAGTTGGACAGTGCATTACCTTTGCCTACCTACTCCAACCATGTCCTTAGACATGGGGGGGGCATCGAGATAAAGGCTACCACACCTAGACCACCCCCAGCTACCACACTTAAACCCTAGACCACCCCCAGCTACCACACTAACCCTAGGGACCACCCCCAGCTACCACACTTAACCCTAGACCACCCCCCAGCTACCACACTTAACCCTAGACCCCCCCCAGCTACCACACTTAACCCTAGGACCACCCCCAGCTACCACACTTAACCCTAGACCACCCACAGCTACCAACTTAACCTAGACCACCCCCCCAGCTACCACACTTAACCCTAGACCACCCCCCAGCTACCACACTTAACCCTAGACCACCCCCCAGCTACCACACTTAACCCTAGACCACCCCCCAGCTACCACACTTAACCCTAGACCACCCCCCAGCTACCACACTTAACCCTAAGACCACCCCCCAGCTACCACACTTAACCCTAGACCAACCCCCCCCAGCTACCACACTTAACCCTAGACCACCCCCAGCTACCACACTTAACCCTAGACCACCCCCCCAGCTACCACACTTAACCCTAGACCACCCCCCAGCTACCACACTTAACCCTAGACCACCCCAGCTACCACACTTAACCCTAGACCACCCCCCAGCTACCACAGCTTAACCTAGACCACCCCCCAAGCTACCACACTTAACCTAGACCACCCCCCAGCTACCACACTTAACCCTAGACCACCCCCAGCTACCACACTTAACCCTAGACCACCCCCCAGCTACCACACTTAACCCTAGACCACCCCCCAGCTACCACACTTAACCCTAGACCACCCCCCAGCTACCACACTTAACCCTAGACCACCCCCCAGCTACCACACTTAACCCTAGACCACCCCCCAGCTACCACACTTAACCCTAGGACCACCCCCCAGCTACCACAACTTAACCCTAGACCACCCCCCAGCTACCACACTTAACCCTAGACCACCCCCCAGCTACCACACTTAACCCTAGACCACCCCCCAGCTACCACACTTAACCCTAGACCACCCCCCAGCTACCACACTTAACCCTAGACCACCCCCCAGCTACCACACTTAACCCTAGACACCCCCCAGCTACCACACTTAACCCTAGACCACCCCCCAGCTACCACACTTAACCCTAGACCACCCCCCAGCTACCACACTTAACCCTAGACCACCCCCCAGCTACCACACTTAACCCTAGACCACCCCCCAGCTACCACACTTAACCCGTCAAAAATGAATGTGGTAGAGCCATGGCCATAAGTTTGGACACAACTACCATGATGCTTGTGAATCTTATGAAATTGTCACTTACAATATTTATACATACACCACTCATACCAAAATGAAGTATTTCATTTGGTTGATGGCTATGACTGTTTTTATATTGTAAGTGACAATTTCCTCAGATTCACAAACATCATGGTACTTGTGTCCAAACTTATGGCCATGGCTGTAGTTTGTCGATCAAAGATATAAACGCACACTGCAAGATACAGAAGCACACTGGAAAGCAAAATAGTCTAAATAAGGCTGTGAAAATCTGTAAAGGAGTTTTCTTTTGGGGGGGAATAAAAGGAGCATGAATTTTGTCCAAAATAAATGGCTTAGTATAGTATGTTGAACAACTATTCAAGCACACACTGCAAAACAAACTCCAAGATGAAACAATGGAAAGTAGCTGTGGAAAAAAACTCAAGCAGTTTTCTTTGACAAAAAGTCATGAAATTTTATTCAAAATAAACACCATAGTACAGTATGTCAAGCACAAATACAAACTGCAAAAATGAAATAATGTTTAGTATACTTTCAAAATGTAGAGCAGTTCTCTGTAACAAAACGTCATCATGAATTTTGTCCATAATTAACACCATACTGTCGAAGTAATGCCATTTTTCCCCAACATGCCAAAAAGACACCATATGATAATGTAATGTACAGCGTGACAAACACTAGAGCAGTCATCTTTGGAGGAAAAAGAAATGGTGAATTTTGTCCAAATTTAACGCCATAGTATGTCAAACACAAATATAAAAGCACACTGCAAGATGAAATGTCAAGTAGGCTGTGAAAAACACTAGAGCAGGTTTCTTTGAAAAAAGAATTTTGTCCAAAATAAACACGGTAGTATGGTTTGTCGATCAACCATGCAAATGCACACTGCAAAACACAAGCACACTGCACGATGAAATAATGTAAAGTGGGCTGTGAAAAGATACTATAGAGAAGTTTCCTTTGGGGGAAAAAAAAGGATCATGAATTTTGTCCAAATTAAACACCATAGTACAGTTTGTCAAACAAAGATGCAAACGCACACTGCAAGATGCAAACGCACACTTCCAAATGAAATGTAGTAAAGTCAACTGTTAAACACTATATAGCAGTTTTCTTTGAAACGTAAGGCTCATGAGTTTTGTCCAAAATAAACGCCATAGTATAGTATGTCGAACAAAAATGCACACTGCAAGATACAAACGCACACTGCAAAATGAAATCATGTAATGTACACTTAACACTATAGAGCAATTTTCATTGAAACAAAAAATTCACAAATTTTGTCCAAAATTAACACCATACTATGTTGAAATGCCATTTTTTCAAACATGCTATGAAAACATACCATATGTACACTGAAAAACACTATGGAGCAGTTTCCTTAGGAACAAAAGGATCATGAATATTGTCCAAATTAAACACCATAGTATGTCTAACAAAAATACAAACGCACACTGCCAGATACAAACGCACACTGCCAGATACAAACGCACACTGCCAGATACAAACGCACACTGCCAGATACAAACGCACACTGCCAGATACAAACGCACACTGCCAGATACTCTAACGTAAAGTCGGTTGTGAAAAACTATAGAGCAGTTTTCATTGGGGGGAAAAAAAAAAAAAAAAAGGATCATGAATGTTGTCCAAAATAAATGGCATTGTACAGTACGTCAAACAAAAATACACATGCACACTGCAAGATACAAACAGTGCAAGATGAAATAATGCAAGTTACACTGAGAAACACCATAGAGCAGTTTTCTTTGAAAGGATCATGAATTTTGTCCTAAATGAACGCCATAGTATGTCGAATAAAGATACAAATGCACACTGCAAGATGAAATGCTGTACAGTCGGCTGTTAAACACTACAGCAGTTTTCTTTGAATAATCAAGTCATGAAATTTTGTCCAAAATACACTAGTTTGTTGAACAAAAATACAAACACTGCAAAATACAAACGCACACACTGCAAGATAAACTCAGTGCAAGATAAAAGCACACTGCAAGATACAAACGCGCACTGTAAAATGAAATGTAAAGTAGACTGTTGAAAACAGAGCAGTTTTCTTTGAAACAAAAAAAAAAATCAAATATTGTCCAAAATTAACACCATAGTATGTCGAAATGCCATTTTCCCAGCATGCCATAAAGACACTGTATGATAATGTAAAGTACACCATGAAAAACTGTACAGAGCAATTTTCTTTGAAAAAGAAACATGAATTTTGTCCTAAACAAACACCAGTGTAGTTTGTCAAACAAAAATACAAACACACACTGCAAGATAAAAACACACTAAAATGAAATAATGTAAAGTAGGCTGTTAGAAACACTGTACAGCAGGTTTCTTTGAAATAAGTGATCATGAATTTTGTCCAATATTAACGCCATAGTATAGCATGCCGAACAAAAATACAAACACTGCAAGATGAAATAATGTAAAGTAGGCTCTGAAAAACTCTGTAGGGTAGTTTTCTTTGGAAAAAGTGATAATGAGTTTTGGCAGAAGTACATACCATGGTATAGTATTTCAAACAAATAAATGTACACTGCGAAAGATTAACACAGTGCAAAGAAGACACTGCAATACAAACACACAGTGCAATACAAACACACAGTGCAATATTAAATAAGGTAAAGTAGGCTGTGAAAAACACTCTAGAGCAGTTTTCTTTAGAAAAAAGTGATGAACTTTGTTCAAAATAAACGCCATAGTATAGTATTTCGAACAAATAAATGTATACTGCCAGAGATTAATGTACAGTGCAAAACACACTGCAAGATAAACACTGCAAAATTAAATAATGTAAAGTCGGCTGTTAACACTATAGAGCACCTTTCTTTGAAACAAAAAAAAAAACATGAATTTTGTCCAACATTAACACCATAGTATGTCAAAATGCCATATGATGAAATAATGTATAGTAGACCATGAAAAAGTTACAATGTTGGGTTAGCTCAGGAAATAACCGATGGTCTTTGAACGCAACACAATTTGCTTTTTACAGTGGTTCCAAGAAACTACAAACCAAGATGGCAACTACACAGGAAACTGAACTGGAGACAATGGGCTCCAAACACTCAGACTACTAGTGGCAGGAAAATACAACAACAAAGAAATGACACCAAATAATTCCTATTCACGGTAGGTGACACTTAACTGCTATAAAACGAACCAATTTACTATAACCACAAGGTTCAAGTGATTACTACAAATAAAGAATACTCTGAACGATGCTCTGTACAAGAGCAGAGACTACAGCCAAACTAACCAACTCACGAATTCTCACTGATGCTCAGGACGATTCACAGTGGAGGAAGCCAGAGTGCAGGGCCAGGTGGTGGTGGTGGGGGTAACAGACAATAGGTGAATGGAGGAGACACCCAAGGGTGTGTGTCTTTACATCATGGAGGCTTATTTTAACGTCTCTTTTCTTTTCTTTGAATGTAAAGCACTTTGTGATTTTTATATCTGTGAAAAGTGCTATATAAATAAACTTTACTTACGATGGCCTGGAGAGATTTCCCTTTTTACCAAAGTGGAGACCAGAATCAGGCGTAGAGGACTCTACTAGGAGCAGGTGGAACCAAAACTAGAAGAGACGAGAACAGCGAAGATTAGTACAGAATGTTGGTTCAGACCAACTTGCTTAATGACAACTCAGGCTCCTACCTGATGTGTCACGATCTGGCGCGAGAGTTGTGAGGCGTCTGGTTATATTGAGGCAGGGTGTGCTTGATTAGATGATCTCCACCTGCTCCTAGTTCCAGCTGAGGATTGCTGATAAGGCACACCTGTTGTCGCTTCTGCACTGCTGAGCCACTCAGAGAGAAGCACCATCTAGGCCTGGCAGCAGCTAGCCTGACAGAAATACTATAGAGCAGGTTTCTTTGAAAAAAAGAATGATCAGGAATCTTGGACAAAATACCATAGTGTATTATACCGAACAAAAGTATAAACACACTGCAAGACAAACACGCACACTGCAAATTACAAACACTGCCAGATAAACGCATACTGCAAGATGAACTAATGTAAAGTAGGCTGTGAAAAACACTATAGAGAGCAGTTTTCTTTGAAAAAAAAATCATAAATTTTGTCCAAAATAAACGCCATAGAACAGTATGTAGAACAAGGATACAAACACATTGCAAAATGAAATGATTTAAAGTAGGCTGTTAAAACACCATAGAGCAGTTTCCTTTGAAACAAATCATAAATTTTGCCCAAAATTAACACCTTAGTATGTTGACATAATGCCATTTTTCCCCAACATGAAGACACCATATGATAATGTGAAGTACGCCGTGAAAAACACTAGAGCAGGTTACTTTGAAAAAAAAGATTAATTGAAAAACCATTATGAATTGTCAAAAAAAAAAAGCCATAGTATTTCAAACAAAAATACAATTGCACACTGCAAGATAGAATCAACTAATCATACTCAAATGTGAAACAGTCAAGATGCGACAAAATGACCAGGAAACTCACCAAATCCTCAATCTGAGACAGAATGACAAAAATAAAGCAACAACACTGACAAATACTGTAAAACAGTCAAGATGTGACAAAATGAAGCAAACTGACCAGGAAACTCACTAAATACTCAGAAAACAAAAGTCAACCAATCATTCGAAAATAATGTGAAACAGTCAAGATGCAACACAAAATGAAGCAACAATCAGCATAAACAGATGCAAAAATCACCAGCAAACTAAATCCTCAATCTGAGACAACAAAATGACAAAAAACAACCAATCATACTCACAAATAATGTAAAACAGTCAAGATGAGTCTAACCCAGGTTTAAATTGGGACTTTCTGGCCCAAAATGGCCATGGATTTAGAACACAAAAATCGAGACTTGTGGTCGTTGTGTCCGGAGGAAGGCGTTGCCCAATAAATCTGCTCCACTGGTTAGCATAATCCCTTCGTGTCCTCTTGAACTGCTGTGTATCAATTTCCTGAGCCTCAAGCCTGACTCAAGTAACACCAGAGACACTTGTTCTAACAGATCACTTTACCAAGTTTGCAGTGGCCATTCCAATGCCAAACCAAAAAGAAAGAACTGTGGCAAAGTGTTTATGGGACAGTTTTGTTGTCTACTACGGCATCCCTGAGAGAATCCATACTGACCAGGGGCCGGATTTTGAGTCAAGGCTAATTAAAGAGCTGTGTGAGGTGGCAGGTATTCAAAGAGCCGTACGACACTATACCACTCAAGAGGCAATCCAGTGGAACAATTTAATCATACACTCTTTAGCATGTTTGGAACACTGGAGGAAAAACACAAATCAAAATGGAAAGACTATGTGAAGTTAATGCATATAACTGCACCAAGAACGAGGTTACCGGTTATGTCCCGTATGAGCTAATGTTTGGACGATCGCCTCGTCTTCCTGTTGACCTTGCTTTTGGTCTCCCACTGCAGGAAAACGAGCACAAAATCTATTCACAGTATGTGCAAGATTTGAAGTCACACCTTGAAGAGAGGTTCAAGATTACTCTTGAATGTGCTGAATGAAATAAAACACGCTTCAACCAGCGAATCATATCAGCATTGGAAGTGGGAGACAAAGTGCTTGTGAGGAATGTACACCTCAGAGGAAAACAAACTCGGATAAATGTGAGAGATGTCTTTGTTGTGATCAGCAGAGCTGGAGATCACCCAGTTTACAAAGGAAAGCCTGAGTGCAAAGATGGACCTGTACGCACTCTCCATAGAGATCTCCTTCCATCTGGCTTTCTTCCGGCCAATGAGAATAGTGATGTGCCCTGTGGATATTCTCCTGTAACTCGACCACGCACTCGTCTTAATCCTGATCCCGATATCCACACCGACTCACCTGCTGCTGAAGAGTCTGAGGACGTGGTCCCCCTAAGTCTTGACTTACCTGCTATCTGCTTCACTGTGGAGAAGGGGAAAAAAAAAAAAAAAAAAAAAATCCAGTTCCTGCTGTCTGTCAGAAGTGAACCTGACGAAATCCATTCTCCAACTCCCTGTTCCATCATTTGTCCCTCTTGACAAACTTGAGCCGGAGACGAGCAACAATGAGTCGGAATCAAGTGTGGAGGAAAATGAAGAGGATCAAAGAAATGAATCAAACGCAGACAACTTACCTGTAAACTCACCTGAGCTCGTAAACATACCTACCGTAGTTTCGATGGATGAAGACTTACCTGAAGATCCAGTTCAGTCTGACTTGGTTAACTCAGTCACCACTGCCAGGGATGTAGTTAACAGTGGTTTTAGTCTTAGACGCTCAACTCGTCAGAGAGCACCACCTAAACGACTAGATTACAACACCCCTGGTAACCCGCTTATATCTGTAGTTCAGACATTGCTCCAAAATGTGTCCGATACCCTAAGTGTTTCCACCTCTCCCAAATCTATTGTGCCGTCTATTCATGTTTCGAATGCAAAGGGAAGTGCCTGGTGTAAGGCGGGGAGGATGTAAACCAGGACTATCTTAAGATGTACGAAGATCCTATTAAAATAAAATGTATATAGCAATAAATATGTATACATCGTCCTAGTCATGTGACCAGGAAACTCACTAAGTCCTAAATGTGAGACAACAAAATGACTTCAACCAAAAAAAAAAAAAAAAAGATGACAAACGATGTAAAACAGGCAAGATATGACACAAAATGAAGCAATAATGAGCATCGAAAGCTGCAAAAATCACCAGGAAACTCACTAAAGCCTCAATCTTGGACAACAAAATGATAAAAATCAAGCAATAATACGGAAATATAAAACAGTCAAGATGTGACACAAAATGAAGCAACAATCAGCATAAAAAAAACATGCAAAATCACCAGGAAACTCATGAAATCTGAGAGACAACGAAATGACAAAACTCAACCAATCATACTCACAAATAATGCAACAGTCAAAGACGTGACACAAAATGAAGCAAAAATCAGCATAAAGATGCGAAATCGCCAGGATACTCACTAAATCCTCAATCTGAGACAACAAAATGACAAAACTCAGTCACACACAAATAATGCAACACTCAGGATGTGATTAAAAAAAAGGAAGCAAAATGACCCGGAAACTCAAGAAATCCTCACAAACAAAATGACAAAACAAATGATCAACCAATCATACTGACAAATAATGTAAAACAGTCAAGATGTGACAAAAAAAATGAATCAAAAATCAGCATAAAAAGACGCAAAATCACCAGGAAACTCACTAAATTCTTAGTCTGTGGCAAGTTCTGTATGTGTTTCAACACAGCTTTGCTCAAACTTGTAAAAAGCCTGTTTGGCCATGAGGCTCACAAACGGACAACTCAGTCTTCTTTCTTTGTTTTTTGCTGCTTTTGGTTTAAAGGTGGAATGAAAGTTGACAGGTTGATAACCTTCAATATGAATTGGAAAAAATGACAGTATTTTCAAACATCATGTGTTCTTTAAATCAAAGAAATTTAATTTACACATTTACTAAATAAATTTAAATTGACTTTCAACTTAATAATCTTGAGTGTGAACCAAATTCATTAAATTAAACCTCAAGTTCTTCATACAAAATAAACATTTCAAGTTCTCTTAATTAGTCCTACCAGATGCGTCCTCATGGTCCAAACAGCAGCTGTGTCTTACTTCATATGATGACCAGGATTAAAGGAAGACTGACTGATCACCAAACATTTTAAGGCCTGCTGGATGAGACGGTGCCCAGGTAAATTGTGTCCCTGTGGAAGCACTGGTTGTCATTTTTTAGTTCCACTCCTGTGCTGATGTTGCCCCTTCAGGCCTGGAGTGTGTTTTACATCCACCAGTTGGTGTGTTTGGGGACGCTCTCCCTTTTAACGTCACAATCTGAGACAACAAAATGAGAAAAATCAACCAATCATACTCACATATAATGTAAAACAGTCAAGATGTGACACAAAATGAAGCAAAAATCAGCATAAAAAGAAGCAAATGTGATGGTCCCACTCCAGCTCCTGCCCATACCTCTGTTTCCCTCTGTCTGCTGTCCTCTCCTCCTGGTTGCTCACCCTCTGTCTGCCTTCACTCTGTTGGCTGATTGCTGTTATAGGCGTCAGCTGCACCAATCAGCTCAACTCCACTCACCTGCTCCCCTCCTCTGCCACTTAAGCTCTGCTCTTCCCCTCAGTCTCTGCTGGATCATTGTTTGACAGACCCACATGCTGTCCCAGACTCCATCCCCCACAAACCCAATCCTCTCTGGACTACATCAGTTTTTTGACCTTTCTGCTTCCCCCCTTTTTGTGGATTTCCCCCTTGTACTCAGTAGTTTTGGATGGACCTCAGCCTGGTTTATCCTTCATTATTAGTTCCCCTGAGTGTGAGTACTTCCCCGTAGCTCGTTTGTGTTCAACTGTTTGGTTTTCGCTCTGTCTAGTTCTTAGTTTTTATTTTGATGATAAAATCCCATTTCCTTTAACTCCTGTTTGCCTGTCTATTGTGTCTGCGCCTGGGTTCAACCACCCCCCACCGTAACACAAAATCACCAGGAAACTCTCAAAATCCTCAATCTGAGACAACAAAATGAAAAATCAACCAATCATACTGTGGTGCTCTTGTGCTGCTCATCCGTCATGTTGCTGAATTTACACTATAATAATAATAGTATCATTGCCGCCTGTTCATTCAACATTACACACGCAGTATTGATTTAAAGACTGTTTTCTTTCATTTCACGTGTCTGTATTGAAAATAACTCGTATTAAAACATGATTCCAGTGAAACAACTTTGAAAGAAGTCAAAAATCATACTGCTTTACTGCTATATCCTGCATGATATATTAAATTACCAAAATGAGACAGTAAATGACCACAAAGAGACACAAAATTACCACACAGACACAAAATCAACAAAAAAGAGAGACTGAACAAACACAAACACACAAAATGGCAAGAAAGGCACAGAATGACAACAACGACACAACAACCAACCACAAATTCACACTAAATGTAGTGGTTAGCACTTTGGCCTTGCAGCAAGAAGATCGCCGGTTCAAATCCCGGCCTGGGATCTTTCTGCATGGAGTTTGCATGTTCTCCCTGTGCATGCGTGGGTTTTCTCCGGGTACTCCGGCTTCCTCCCACAGTCCAAAAATATGGATAATGACCACAAAGAGACACAAAATTACCACACAGACACAAAATCAACACAAAGAGACACTGAACAAACACAAACACAAAGAGACACAAAATGACCACAAAGGCACAGAATGACGACAAAACAACAACTAACCGCAAATTCACACTAAATGTCCACAAAGAGACAGAAAATGGTCAAAGTGAGATACAAACTGACCACAGAGACACAAAATTACTGCAGAGACACAAAAAAATACTCTTTATGGTTGTTTTGCATCTCTTTGTGGTTGCTTTGCATCTCTTTGTGGTCTTTGTGTCGAACTGTGTCTTCTGTTTTAATAGCTCAGGTTTTTCTACCAGACCAGTCCATGTTTTATTTCCAGTCCAACCCCTGGTTCCGTATTCTTTCCTCCAAGCTGTAAACAAAACGTTTGTTTCAGAAAACACGCTGAAGTCCTGAATTGTGCTCTAATGACGATCCAAATCTGACGTGAGGTTTTTTGTTGCTTTGTTTCCTAGTTTCAGATAAATTCACTGCCAACATGCTGTGACCTCTGACCTCTTCATCATCCAACTAACAAGTCAGGACTCTCTGGGATTCAATCTGGGAAAAGTCATGTTATTGATCCTCCAGTTCACAGACAGATCCAATTTTTTACCAGCGCTGAACATTCTCTTTCTGTTATGACCTGGCTGATAAAATAGATTGTAGTTTGATTTTGATGTTCTGGCAAAGTTTACAATAGTTTCCTTGCAATAAAGCTAGCCATAAAAGCATCCAGTGTAAGGTGAGATTTTTCTTAATTATTCGTCTGTAAGAACCTCAAATTTGGCAGCAGAGGTTGGAGAAAACACAAACCCATCATGAACCGATCTCTTTATGATTTACTCTAATGAAGCTGGTTGATTTTTGAGGAAAACACTTTAAATTCTAACCAACTGGAGCCTGATTTGCATCCAAAATCATGATGTTTCCGTGTGAACCAGGTGCTGCTGATCTGATCTGAACTGACCTGTGGAGCTGCAGTTCCTCCGATCAGCCACTGGGTGTCTCTGTAGCTCCACTCAGGTAGAAAGCTGTGAGTTTACAACAACAGCAGCATCAGTGTCTGATGAAGATACGACAGCAGATCAATCCTGTCTAACATCTGACTTCTGTTTCCTCTCACCTGAATCTTAAAACAAACTCCCCGACCGACGTTCCTCCATCTGATGAGCAGAGTCCGTTCAACAAGTTCACATTTATGCCAAAGATATTCATTCAAAGGTGAAGAAAGCAACATGAAGGTTAAATGAACTGCACCTGTGTGGAGTGTGTGCAGGTGGTTTGATCCCATCAGGTGTGTCGGAGTGGAACGTACTGTCAAATATATAGGTCTAGAGCTCACGCTACACTCTGGCAGCTGACCACACTCCAGAATTCAGTCAATAACAACTACCGGGCATAATCAACAGCAACAAAACAGAAACACGAACAATGTTCCAGCATCATGTCTCACAAGAACAAGGCTGGAGCCACATATTTTAGTTCACCAGAGTTTAAGATGATAACAAACCAAACCTCAGCCTGAGCTGACCGTCCTGTTTCTACAGCCCGTCTGTGAACACAGATCACACACAAACACAACTCCAAAATGACTGGAAAAGTCATAATTCCATCTATTTGCTTGCAAGTTGGATAGAATAGATCATTCAGCATGACAATCTGCTTCATATCTGTCTTTGGTTTCATTTCACACATGAAGTAACCAAGCCTGAGTAAACTCCCAGTTAGCCCATAGCATTTAAACTCTGATTAGCAGCTCACAGCCACATATCCTCCAAACAAAACACCAACACAAACTCTGCATTTTAAATGAACTGTGTCGCTCACCCACTGACGATCCTACGATCTTCATAAGCCAATGAATTTAGCTGCAGCCGCTGTTCATCTTAAACTTAAACATCCAGCCGTGAAAAATGGCTCCTCCGGTCCAGTAATAGTTAGGTGTTGTCCTCCGTTTGTTGGTAGTTTTGTGCTGTCCCTTTGTTTTTATCCCTCCATCAGCTTTACGTCTTCACCACTGCTAGCCTGGATAGCCTTTAGAATGCTAACCGACTCAACCGTGCTTATCTCATGAATATTCAATTAGCCATGTGCTGCTTATGCAGATCAATAACTTTGGCACTGAACAGGAAGGTGTATCGCTACCTGATAGTTACGATAGAGAGTTGAGAGGATGTTTTTGACAGTGATAAAGAAATAAACTTCTCCAGATCACTGTTATTCAGACGTATGCTAGTTACAAGGACTTTTACCAACGCAGGCGGCAGCACTGGCACTGATGTACATATCACGCCACTTGTCATCCAATCACAGGCCCCCTCACGCGCATCAGTTTTATGCAGCGCAAAAAAAGTTTGGGTAATGTGTAGTGTGGTTCAGTCAGTTTGGCTATGGCAAACATGGATAAACCTGCAAAAAAGAAAAGACTGTGCAGTTACAACAAACAATGGGAAGCAAAGAAGACATGGGTTAAGCCTGTCAGCGGTGACTCGACAAAAGCTTTCTGCACTTTATGCCGTCAGGCAAGGGCGTCACTTTGTTTTTAAAAGTGTGGGGGGGGGGGATGGAGACCACAGCACTTTGAGAAAATGTCGAAGAATGGCGGCAAAATGCCACAAGCTGGGCTAGAACTCACAACCAACGCACCAAAGGCGGAGGCTCAAGCTGTTGAGCTATCTGTACATGCAGGTAGAAGGTCTGTGGGCCGCTATAGTACTAATTCTCCCGGGCCGAAATTCTGCCCCTGCACACCTCTGGTCGGAGCTTCCACTTGGCACAGGCGCAAATTTAGCATCTGTGCGGTTTTTTTTGTTGTTTTTTTTTTAACCTCATGAAGGTGTGCTGCGTGTCTGTGCAACTCTCGGCCCAGTGCGGATGGTGCGTTCAGGAGCGTCGGAATTTTCTATACTACTGAAAATAACTGGGTTTACAACGGCTTACATGTGAAGAATTTGAATGTGTTGGAGACAAAATGACCCCTGACAAAAAGTGGGGGGGACACGTCCCCACCGCCCCCCCCTAAACTGACGCCTATGCCATCGGGAATTTTCAATTGGACACGGAGGTGAAAATGACCTAACTCAGCATGCTTCTACAGAAATGCACAAGAAGGCCATGCTAGCTAAAGGTGCTAGCAATATCGGTGCTTTCTTCGTTACCACTGCAGAAGCTGATAAAGTCGCTGCCAGTGAGGCCTCATATGTGCACCATACAGTAAAGCACAGTCTCAGCTACAACAGCATAGACTGTCTTGTCAAGCTCAATGGTGTTTTATTTCATGACTCAAATGTTGTGACAAAGGTGCCGTTGGGTAGAACAGAAGCAGAGATGATTACAGTGAATGTTTTAGGACCATAAACTGTGCGGGATATTTTGGATGATCTGTCCCCAACCGAAGGTCAGCCTGTGTATTTTTCTGTGGCCACAGATGCTTCTAACAAGGGAAACAGAAAAATGTTTCCAGTGTGTAAGATATTTCTCTGTGTCTGAAGAAGTGCAGTGCAAGTTACTTGACTTTTATGAAGACAGTGATGAAACTGCGAATGGCATACATCAAGCTCTGCTGAACTGTCTGGAAAAGCATGAGCTGGACATGAGAAACATCACAGCCTATGCAGCAGATAACGCCAATGTCAACTTCGGAAAACATCACTCTGTTTACCAGTTACTGAGCAGCGCCAACAATCGCATTCTAAAAGCTAACTGTCCAGCGCACATAGCGCATAACGCCTGCAAGCATGCCTGCGATCGGCTGTCAGTGGATATTGAGTCTATTGTTATTAAAATCTACAGTCACTTCTCAGTATCCGCTTCCCGAAGAGAGGAACTGCGTGCATTTTTTGCTTTTGTTCATGTTGAATGGCGTGAAATTCTGCGACATGTTTGCACACGATGGCTCTCCCTTCATCCAGCTGTTGATCGTCTCTTCCAGAGCTGGCCAGCTCTGATGTCATACTTCAAGTCGCTTGGGGAGACCTGTCCTGTTGCACTGAGGAGGATTTTTGAGGATGAGGAAAAAACTGCAGCTGTTGAGATTTACCTGTGCTTTTTTCACAATGTGGGGTGTGTTTTTGACCTACTTGTAAAAAAAACTGGAAAAAACAAAGCTCTGCATCACAGATGTGTATGAAGAAGTCCGAAGGTTCAAAGTGAAGATGCTCCAGCGGAAACAGGATAGCTTTTTTGGATATCAGACCAAGCAACTGATGGACAAACAGTTGCCAGCACAAAAGTCCAAGCAGCAAGAGGACTTTGTGAAGTTCTATGACTCTGTCATTGCATACATTGACAGGTGGTTTGACTTCTCACAAGAAAATGTAATGGTGAAACTGAAGCCAATAGGCCTTTATGAGGAGCTCTCTTTCACTGACCTGGAGCACGTGGTGGCTGCCCTCAAACTGACAGAGACAATCAATATGGACCAGCTCTATGAAGAGTTCTGTGCAAGCCATGAGGAAATAAAGAAAGCCTGGCAGGATACCACAAAATCTACAGATGAGAAGTGGACTGCAGTTTTCCAGAAAGTTGGAAAAACAAACCTGATCAACATGTTCAGGATCATCTCATTTGTCCTTAGTGTGCCAGGCTCAAATGCATTTGTGGAGAGAATTTTCTCTCTGATGGCCAATAAATGGTCAGACTCAAGAAACGGGTGCAGCACAGAGCTGATAAAAAATGAACTTCAAATATCTGTGAACTGTGACATGTCATGTAAGGACTTCTCTCTGGCTGTGCAAAAGGACAAAAAACTGCTTGAGTCAGTCAAGGGCAGCAAAAAGTATCCATGGTGTAACAAAGACGAACAATTCTTGACTGTTGCACCCCTCCATTTGGAGTGGTACATTCCACCCCGTCTAAGTTGGTATGCTCCAGCCCTGGTGCAGTTGAGAAGACGGTGTTCATCTCGTTAGCTTCTCGTAGCTCTGTGTACATGCTGTTGTGTGCGTCAATTGAAAGAATACCACACACACATACGGCATTCTGTACACCTAGTTGGACTTTGTCAATAAAGTCTCTGAAGCGGAACACGTGGACAGTCTGTGATTTGATCGATCATACCAGTGGTGGTTGGTGAATTCCGAACCATAAGAATTGGAAAGGAGCCGTTGCGCTATACTTTCTTTTACATGGAAAAAGTAAACTTGGTGAGTCTTTTGCTTTTTTTTTGTCTGTTTTTATGTAAAGGGCCAAATTGTGGTGTGTTTTAGGTTAAAATTTAAAGGGAATATACACATTTTTTTATTTCCTGTTAAATCACTAAATTAATATACACTGTGCTCACACATCACGCTCACACCATAGTGGCATTGTGCACCTGTCCCTTATTTTGTTGTGAGAAAGTTGGCAACCCTAGCCACAGCTATAAAAGGATCCTTACTGTTAACTCATGTAGGCTAATGTAGCTAATACTAGCACTAGCTGCAACTATATGAGGCATGTTGGAGGCTAATGTAGCAAATACTAGCATTAGCTACAACTACATAAGGATCCTTAGCTAATACTGGCACTAGCTAGAACTATGGGAAGATACCTATTGTTGGCATATTAGAGGATAATGTGGTTATATTACCATTAGCTACAACTATCAGAGGCTCATTATTGTTAGCCAATGTTCGCTAAAGTACTTAACATTAGCATCAGCTACAACTAGAGGAGGATCCTTACTGTTAGCATGTTGTAGGCTAATGTAGCTAATACTAGTACTAGCTACAACGATAGGATAATCCTTACTGTTAGCATGTTGTAGGCTAATGTAGTTAATAAAAACTCAAGCTACAACTATAGGAGGATAATTATTGTTGGAATGTTGAAGGTTAATGGTGTTATATTAGCATTAGCTACAACTATGGTCGGGTCTCTGCTGTTAGCTAATGTTGTAAAGATGAGCATTAGTTACAACAATCGGAGAATCTTGACTGTTAGCATGTTGTAGGCTAATGTAAGAATCCTTACTGTTAGCTAATGTTGGCTAATGTAGTTAATACTGGCACTACTGTTAGCTTGTTGTAGTCTAACGTAGCCTATATTACCATTAGGTACAACTATAGGAGGATTGTTACTGTTAGCTAATGTACGCTAATGTGGTTAACATAAGCATTAGTTACAACTTGAGGAGCATCCTTAATGAGCAGGTTGTAGGCTCATGTAGCTAATACTAGCATTAGCTACATCTATATAAGGATCCTTACCGTTAGCATGTGTTAGGCTAATGTAATTCACATTACCATTAACTACAACTATAGGAGGATCCTTACTGTGGTAATCCATTGCAGCTAATATTACCATTGGTTACAACAAAGGAGGTTCCTTACTGTTAACATGTTGTAGCCTAATGTAGCTAACATTACCATTAACTACAACTATATGAGGATCCTTGCTGTTAGCATGTTGTAGTCTGATATAATTAACATGATCATGAGCTGCAACTATAGAACTTTCAATGGTTGCTAATGTGGTTAACATTAGCATTAGTTACAACTATATAAGGATCCTAACTCTTAGCATGTTGTAAGCTAATGTAACTAGCATTACCATTAAGTCCAACTATAGGACAATCCTTCCTGTTAGCATGTGGTAGTACGATGCAGCTAATATTACCATTAGCTACAACAAAGGAGGTTCATTATTGTTAACATGTTGTAGGCTAATGTAGATAATACTAGCATTAGCTACATGATATAAGGATCTTTACTGGTTGCTAATGTACGCTAATGTAGTTAATACTAGCCCTAGCTACAGCTATAGGAGGATCCTTACTGTTAGCATGTTGTAGGCTAATGTGGATAGATTAGCTTTAGCAACTATAGGAGGATCTTTGCTATTAGCTAATGTACACTAATGTGGTTAATTTTAACATTAGTTAGAAATATAGGAGAATCCTTACTGGTAGCATGTTGTCAGCTAATGTAGCTAATACTAGCATTAGCTACACGATATAAGCATCCTTACTGTTAGCTAATGTAGGCTAATGTATCAAACATTATCATTAACTACAACTATAGGAGGCATGTGTTAGCATGTGGTAATCCAATGCAGCTAACATTACCATTAGCTACAACTATGGGAGGATCCTTACTGTTAGCATGCTGTAGGCTAATGTGCTTGGATTAGCACTAGCGGCAACAACGAAAGTGTATTGAAGGACCACTAGCTTCATTTTTGTTTTTCAATTTTGGTCGTTTTATTCATATTTCTGGTAGATTTTTGTCATATGTTGGTCATTCTATATATATTTGTGTCCATTTGCCTCATGTCAAAATGAGCTAACACTGTTAGCTGACTGGGTTACAGCAAACAAGTTAAAGTTGAATATTTTTAAAACAAAATGTATGGTACTTGGGTCTAACTACTCACTTAGATCTAATCAAGAGTTGGTCCTTTCATTACATGGTGCAGCTATTGAGCAAGTTAGAGAAGCCAAACTGCTGGGTATTACTATAGATGAAACATTATCTTGGTCTACTCACATAAACAATATAGTCAGCAAAATGAGTAAAAGTATTTCAATCATAAGAAAATGTGCTTGTTTTTTAACTGACACAACAATCAAGCTTGTTATTCAATCATTAGTCTTATCCCACCTTGACTACTGCCCTGTAATATGGTCTGGCACCTCAAAAAAAGAACTTGCTAAACTCCAGCTCGTTCAGAATAGAGCTGCACGATTGGCACTTCACTGTTCTATTAGGAATCATGTAACTGATATGCATGATAAACTCTCCTGGATGAAAGTAGAGGAGAGATTGGCGTGCAGCCTTATTTTGTATTTGAATAATATCTGTACTTCATGTAAACCCAGTAGCTTATTTTCTAGATTAGTACCTATCAAGATCACACATGATTATGAAACCAGACAGGCCTTAAGCTGTCGTTTCAGACTACCTAGACCTAGGACAAATGCACTGAAAAGAACTGTATTGTACAGAGCTATTGCATATTGGAATGGACTTCCTTACTGCTTCATACTTAAGTGTAAAAAATCAGGATTTAGAAGGGAATTGAAAAAAGTGGTTTTGAGTAAAGAAATTAGGTTAAATTTAGTTGACTGATGTTTGTAAAGCTGCAGAGTGTCTGATTTTTGTATTTTTAGTTTAAACTGTATAGAGACAGCTCTGAATGAACTGATCTCTGAATGTCTCTGTGTATGCGTAGGCACATCTGTGTGTGCGTACGTATGTGCATGTAGGTGTTGTACTATGTATTTATACTTGTACTGTGTATGCATACTATATGATCCTTTAAGAATTTGATGTGTGTGAGAGGGTGTGTGTATGCACACCTTATGATGTACGCTTATATCTATTTTTATTTTATGATTTGAGTTAGTTATGAGAATAATTTAATTGCTTGTTTTATATGTTATGTTGTATTTTTCGTGATTTCTATTTCTGGGAATTGTCTTTTTTTTTTTTTTTTTTTTTTTTTAGGGACCCCAAGAAGAATAGTCGTCACCATGGTGACGACTAATGGGGATCCAATACACAATAAACAATAAACACAATGTCAGATCAGAGCAGTGGGCGCTACTGACCTCTGGTGGACACGGGCGGTAACAACACTTATTAAATGCAAAGCTGGCGACCTTACAGATGAGCGTTTTAAAGTAAAAGTAAAGTAAAAATATTTTCACAGTGAAAGTTCTGATGTCGTGATTGTGTGTCTGTATATGTAGCCCTGTGACAGACTGGTGACCTGTCCAGGGTGTCCCCTGCCTTCACCCGAGTCAGCTGGGATAGACTCCAGCACCCCCCATGACCCTAGTGAGGATAAAGCGGTGTATAGAGGATGGATGGATGGATGAAGTTCTGATGTCCACATTTTCAACATTTTTGGGAAATCTTTGAACACTTTTTGGTGGAAAAAAAGTAGGGTTAAAAATAATTCTTTACAAACATTTACAAAAAAATAATCAACCAAAATCCAGTCAAATTTCCTGGCTTTTGGTTGAATTTTTTGTGAATGTTCTTAGAGAAAATATTAGAAGTTTTACTGATAAATATAGAATCGTTTTAGATAATTTTAGGATTTTTTGGGAAGGATTTTTCATCATTTTTTTCAAATATTACAAGAATTTTCTTACAAATTTGATGATTTTTTTTAAAAAAATAAAACTTTTAAGGAATTATTGGAATTTTCTTCCTGGTGGTTTTGCAAAATTTCAGAAATTTGGGTAATTTTTTTGCAGAATTTTGGATTTTTTCAGAAAAGAAAGTATTTTTTAGTGCCCATAAATGAGGACAACAGGAGGGCTTAAACAGCTCCTCCAGCTGCAGACTGAGAGAGCCATGCTGAAAGAAGGAGCGCTATCGCAGGTCCTTCATTCCATCTGTTGCAAGACTGTACAGCATCAACATCACTGGCTGATGTTAACATAAACTGGACTCACATTAACCTTGCCAGCAAGTTGATTTCTCGCGATATTTGTGAGTTCACAAATCTCTCAAGATCATCTTGTACCGCTCCCGCTTTCACTGTTGGTACAGAACCAAGTTGGCACGGGCCAATCACGCAGCAGTATTCGTGTGTGGGGCGGGATATCCGGGTGTGAAGACGACACCAAGCGCCAGTAGATCAAAACAAACACGGCAACGGAGGACAACGATCGTGTAGATGCTGCTATTAAGTCAGTTTTAGCTGAATCTCGCATCGCTTCTTTGAAGGAAGAACAACGAGAGGCGCTTTGCACATTTCTGGATGGTAAAGATGTTTGTGCTTTTTTACCTACGGGTTTTGGTAAGAGTTTAATCTACCAATTGGCTCCGCTCGTTGTGAAGATCCCGCGATTGGCTAAAAACAAACCTGTCAGAGGCGGGACATACTGTTGCATTGTCCAATCCGTGCCTCTTTCCTCCGAACGGATTTACATGGAGCGGTCCCAGATTGATATTGTGGAGTACTATCAAGTACTACACAATTATTAATCTGGCTATTGCCAGGTTGGACTCACATCACACCATCTTAAATCATGATAAAATATGTACAATAGTTTTACTTATTTAAACCGACAATTCGAAAAGAGTTGTTTTTACCTTGCTGACATGTTTCTACAGCTTCTGCTGTCTTCCTCAGAGCGTCATCTGACGTTTGGTGACGTTTGGTCCTTTTCATCACGTGGTCGGTTTGACAGATCTGTTAGAATCTATCAAAACTGACCACGCCTCCCGCCGTCACGTGATAAAAAGGACACGTCACCAAACGTCAGATGACGCTCTGAGGAAGACAGCAGAAGCTGTAGAAACATGTCAGCAAGGTAAAAACAACTCTTTTCGAATTGTCGATTTAAATAAGTAAAACTATTGTATAGTATACAACGACAAAACGAACCTAATCCAACTATGATCAAATCTGCACAATTCCTTGCAATGCTGGCATTTTCTGTACTTTTACAGTTCCATTTATTCCACAAGCCACTTCATGCTGATGCCACTTATAGTGTAGTAATACTGTATTTATTCATTCTTCATTCTTGTATATATTATTGTTGCTATTATAATTATTATCTTTACTGTACACATGGTTAGTGCTGCTCTGAAAGATTTTTGTTGCTGTAACACTGGAAATTTCCTCTGCACGGTGGTGGCAGCATCATGATGTGAAGCATTGGAAGAAATCAGTGTTCCAAGTGATTGAAAACAACCTTCATTTCCATTTTGCAGGGTTTAGGTCCAGTTCCAGATGTGGGAAAATTTTCTGGAGGTTAAATGACTTCTGTAAATTTAAAGACAGATTAAAGGTCAAATAAATGTTTTCAAATGTTCTAAATGTTGACTTCTTTCATTTAATAACTCTAATAGAGAGCAGTGCTACAAATATCAAGGCATTTAAAGCTCATATTTAGATCCAGTTATCATGTCAATAAAAGTAAAAGTCTGAGTGTTTGAATGAAATATTAAAGCTGAATAATTGCAAATGTCTGTTAGAATAAACAAAATTAAAATAAATAAATGTTTTAAGTTTATTTTTGTTTTTTAAACCTGATTTATTTATGGTAGAAATTATGTAAAAGAATAAATAACCATTAAAAAAAATCATAATTTTGATTTAAGTGTTATTTAATTAATTAATGTACTTATTTATTATTTAAATAAAAATGTTTCCTGTGATTTCGCTAATTATTAACAGGAAATATCTGTAAAATAACAGAAATTTGTTCAAAAATTTCCTTTTAAAAAAAAGTCAAAAAATGTCTTTTTTCTCCCGCCACAATAAAAGACATTGCATTTGAGATATTGATTTTTTTTTTTAACTATTTCTGTTTTTTGTCAACACACTTCCTCATCCTCTCACTGGAAATGCTGAGCAATAATTTCCTCCATTCTGGTGAATTTTTATGCATCGATTTGCATCTTTTCTTCTTCATTTTCTGATAAAAAAATGTTTTTTTTTAAAAGCGATTTCTCTCCTAACATCTAAACTGACAACAAAAGCCACTCGGACACACGGAGGTCAAAACCAATGACATATATTAAAGGTAACCCGGTCACATGTTTCTGAATACAGCAAAATAACAAAACAATAAAACACATTTTCCAAAAAAAAGTTCCATAAACAAACAGAGAAATCAGCTGAGAGAAGCTCCGCCTCCGACTGGCTACAGGTGAACGCGACCGTCCAATCAGATCGTCGGGTTTTTGGTTTCCAACGGAGACCGACTGTACCTGGATGATTGAATTATTCAGAGCCAGAAGCTGCTTTTATCTCCACTGTTAGATGTAAAGTGCAGCTTTGAACTAAGAAAACAGAATCTGTGCATTTCGACAAAATAATAAAAGCAATAATAATAAAGATAAAAACCCATTAATTGGGCTTAAATACGTCATCAGTAGTCATTCTCTTCAGCAGCTGGATGACAGAAAACCTGGAAAATATGGATTCACCCAGACTGACTGCAGAGGATTCAGAGTTTAAAGGTATTTTTAAGAAAAACGTCTAAATTCAGTGATTCCAGCTCCTTAAATGTGAATATTTTCTGGTTTCTTTCCTCTGTGACAGTAAACTGAAGATCTTTGGACTAAACCAGACATTAGAGGAAACTCTGATCCACATTTTGAACATTTTTGCTCCAAATCCAGAAAATAATTGATACTAAAAACAATTCTAGTCTCGTTTAGCTCCAGTTGGACTCCTGATGTAGTTTGTGGTGATTTCTGCAGAAATCCAAGAGAAGCTACCATTAAATCTGGACTTTTAACCTTCTTCAGGGCAAAAACTAACAATTATTTTCATTCTGATGATTAGTTTCTGGATTATTTTCATTGTTTTGTCTCTAAAATGTCTCCGGATGGAGAAAATGTCCATCAGAGTCTTTAAAAAGCCTTTTTTTTAGTTCAACCATCAGTCAGAAACTCAATTAAATTAAACTAGAGCTGCAATAATGAATTGATTAGTCGTCAAATATGAATTTAATCTGCAGCTGTTTTACTAATCCATCAGTTTGAGTCATTTTTAAACTAAAAACAGTCTAAATTCAGTGATTCCAGCTCCTTAAATGTGAATATTTTCTGGTTTCTTTCCTCTGTGACAGTAAACTGAAGATCTTTGAACTAAACCAGACATCAGAGGAAACTATGATCCACATTTTGAACATTTAAAGACATTTTAGAACCAACCAACTGATTAATTAATGCAGAAACTAACCCAACAATGAAGATAATCCCCAGCTTCAGTCCACTTCCCGTTAACATTCCCGTTAAATCCATGATTCCAGACGGACCAGCAGCTGTTGAAGAGGCATCAGAAGGTTACGAACCAAAATAAAAAGACGCAAAATATTTTTAAAAAATATAAAATACGCTGCAGAAACGGCAGAGAAGCCTCTTTAACATTTCCGCCTTCAGATGATTTTGTTTCTTTGGGGGTAAAGAAAATAAAAAGCTTCATTTCTGGGTTCCTCCATTTTTTAAAAGCTAAAACTACGAGACTAAGAAGCAGCGTTTTTATTCTACAGCCGCCTACGAGGAGCTACTCTACCTCACTACAGACGCCCTTTGCTCATCCGTACGCCGACACCAAGCTTCCATCGATCAGTAATTTACAGTAAGATCAGAGTTACAGTGAATAAAACGCTTAAACCATCACAAGTCGTTCTGCTTTGGATAAAAAGAGGAACTCATTCACAGTTTCTCTGCTTTTGTTGCCGTCGGTCCCAGAAAATCCATTCATGTGGTTTTTTTCTTTCATGCAAAAAGTCCCGTCAATAAAACATGCTTCCTCCTGCAGAGAACGAGCTGGGATCAGTAACTTACAGCCAACATCTGACAGAAATGATACAAACTCCTGAAGCAATATGTTAAAGAAACTAGCTAAAGCTATGACTACCAGCTAACCTACGGAAAAGGATTCAAACCGAAGCTCAGCTGCCACTTCAACCGAGACTCCGGATATGAAACAGCTCCTTATCATTAAATATCGGTTATTAATCAGCAGCTGTTTGGTTTTTTCACAATATTCTAATTAGTGTTTAAAAAATGAGCCATAAAGGATCATCTCTGTGTTTGAACAGATTGTCTTAAGTATTTTCACCTCCAGCAGATTCACTAAACATCTTATTTTATGTCTGATAACAATAACAATAATAATAATAATAATAATAGTGAAGGAAAAACGATTCTTTCCTTTCTGAGGTCAGAACGGCCTTCAGACGCTGCAGGAGGTTAGATGTTGTCACTAGTTGTCTCCATGTTGGTCTGTGATCTAAACCTGACCTTCTTCTATCTACAAAATAAACCCAAAGACCAGAGAGAAGCTCAGAGCTGGTGTCTGCATGTTCTGCTGCTCTGTCGGTGTCTCTCCTCCTGACATCACTGAACCTTTTCTGAGTCCATCTGCCTCCACAACAACGACGACGACGATAATAATTTGCTGTGCAGAAAAGCATCACAGAGGCGTAGAAACTTCCGGAGTTTGTTACAAAATAAAAATCAATCCCGCTGTAAAAGTTTGTTTGTTTGCTTGTTTGTTTGTTTTTTACACGTCAAGAGAAAAAATGAGGCAAAATCTTCGAGGTTTGTTTGATAGGTGAAAGCGTCTGGATGTGTTTGTGTCTCCGTCTGCACTGAGAGGCCGTTTGTTGTTGACGTTTGTTTCTGCGGTCACTCGGCGTTGTTGACGCCGTACGGCGGCGGCTCCAGGTTGTGTTCGGAGGACGGAGTCGGGGTTCCCGGCAGGCCGGAGGACGGCGTTGGAGAAGCAGGAGGTTCCTCTGAGTCCGAGTTCTCCAGAGAGAGATCGTCCACCAGAGCTCTGCGACCTCGCATCGCTAACGGCAACGGAGCTCGTCTGAAGGAACGGAAGGAGAACGTTAACAGAACAAACAAAAACGACAAATTATCTACAAAAACAAAGAAAAAACACGAATGTGAAATCATCTGGAGGATTCTGAACAAACGTCTGATTTACAGAAAACATTGAGAAAAGAAATATGAAGATAAGTTCTGAAACAAACAAACAGGATAACCTGCAGGTAAACAAACAAACAACAAACATTACATTTTATTTGTATTTTGATGTTCCAGCTACAGATGACAAGAAAGACAAATAATAATAACAATGTCAGAAAAAACTGAAATATGTGCGTGCAGAGTGGCGTCCACTTTGTTTTTTCTGAGTGGAAAGCTGCTTTTCTCTGCGTTTTGGGTGGATTAGGATGCTTGGCTAATGCTAAGCTAAGCTAACCGGCTGCTTACTGTGCAGATGTCTAAATTTTACCAATAAAGTTGAAGTTTTTTCACCTAAAATGCTGAAATATTCCTATATACCTGGTATAGATGGACAAAAAAATACAGCAAAAATACAGTAAAAATAATAGTGAAAATAGAGTAAAAATATAATGAAAATACAATAAAAATACAGTAAAACATAGTATCATACAATAAAAATATTGCAAAAATATCATAAAATATAGTAAAAAAAACTACAGTAAAAATGTAACAAAAAATTCAGTCTAAATAAACACAACCGTTGAAAAGTGTGGGGCCATCCAGATTTTCTATTTCTTTGTTTTGATTTTTCAAACCAAATGAAAGTTTAAGTTTTTTTCACTGAAAATGCAGAAATGTTCCGACATACCAGGTATCGATGGACCAAAAGGACAAACATGGATAAAAATGTAGCTTTGAATGGAGTTTTTCCACCTAAAATTCAGAAACATTCCAATGTACCAGCCACAGATGGACCAGAAAGACAAACACTAACAGAAACATGAAGCACACACAGATGAAGGTAAATAAAACAGACAGACGACCTACTTCTCCGGCCTCCATTCAGGGACGCTGAGTGTTGGAGGGATGCAGACACATGACGATGTTAGATGGATGCAACGGAAAAAAAGAGGCAAAAGCAAATCAAACATGGTTGAAAGCAAACAGCGGATGATGCAGGTGTGCTTCTGAGCGTGCTCAGTGGCGTCCTGCTACCTGAGCTGGCTGCGCAGAGACGTGATCTCCCGGCTCATGCTCTGGCTGCTGTCCGTCATCTCCTCCAGCTCCCTCTGCAGCTTCCTCTTCTGGGCGTTGGAGCGGGAGTTCTCCTCCTCCACCTCCTCCAGCTGCCGCTTCAACTGCTTCAGACGGACCATCGACTTATCCAGCTGCAGGAACACACACCGGGTCAGGATCAGTATCGTCTGACCTGATCATCTGCTCACTGGGACCTGTGGTCTCCTCACCTGCTCTCTGTACTGGTCTGCATGCCTCCTCTCGTCCTCCGCCTGCATCATCACCTCCTTCAGCTTCTTCTCCGTCTTCCTCATCAGCTTGTTGGCGATGGCTCGTTCCCTGGAGAAAGAAAACACAAATAGAAACTCAAAAACAGTCAAACTGTTCTCTAATTTAATGTCCAACATCTGTCTTTATGAACATCTGCAGCTTTCAAATGTTTGAACATTTTTTTATTTCTTACTGTATTTTTTACTGTATTTCTATGCTCTAATACAGCATAGCATTATTACCTAAGCCTAAAGTTAGCATTAGCTATAGCAAGCTAATATAGCACGCTATACACGCTATCATCTGAGATTATTGCTACAACAACATTTAAATTGTTTGCGCGGTTAACAAAAACATGGCTTTTAGAAAAGCAAACATGCTCACATTTTTAATTTTCAGTGAAAGATATTGTTCGATTGTTTTCTGTTATTTTATTACTTTTAAAGGATATAAATAAATATGAATTTCATTTCTTTTTTTTTTCTTTCTTTTTTTTTTTTGTTTTGATTGCTGATGGTGTGGACTTATGGTCATATGTGTCCATTTACATTTGTATCAGTTTTTCAATGATTGTAACATCAACCTGCCCAGGGACTACTGGTGGAAATTAGCATTTTTGCTATAACCAGGTACATTGCATCTTTCCTTTTGGTCAATGTAAAATTGTACGCTGTCCCTGTATAAATAAATGCATACCATACCATACCATATAGCATAGCTTTATTACCTAAGCCTAAAGTTAGCTAATGCTATAGCAAGCTAATATAGCATAGCTTTATTACCTAAGCCTAAAGTTAGCATTAGCTATAGCAAGCTAATATAGCATAGCTTTATTACCTAAGCCTAAAGTTAGCATTAGCTATAGCAAGCTAATACAGCATAGCATTATTACCTAAGCCTAAAGTTAGCATTAGCTATAGCAAGCTAATATAGCATAGCTTTATTACCTAAGCCTAAAGTTAGCATTAGCTATAGCAAGCTAATATAGCACAGCATTATTACTTAAGCCTAAAGTTAGCTAGTGCTATAACACGCTAATATAGCATAGCATTATTACCTAAGCATAAAGTTAGCATTAGCTATAGCAAGCTAATATAGCATAGCATTATTACCTAAGCATAAAGTTAGTTAGTGTTAGATCAAGCTAATAAAGAAAAACAGGATTAGCTTTACTGAAAGTCAGCTAGTTAGCTCATGCTACAGCAAATTAAGAAATCATAATGTTATTAGCTCTGTGTGTAGGCTCACTGTCTCTCCTGCTCCAGCTGCTCCTCCATGGAGTCAATCTTGGCCTCCAGGGCGGCGACACTGAGCCGGTGTTTGCCCCTCACTGCACCCTCCATCTCCCCCAGGCGGGTCTTCAGCTCCTTGTTCTGCCTCTCCAGCTGCTCCCGGCTCGACTCAGCCTTCTGGGCCAGAGTCCTCTCCCCCTGCAGCTGGACCGTCAGGGTCTCCACCTGGACCAGGAGCACAGCATGAGCCAGGACCAGGACCAGAACATGAACATGAACCAGGACCAGGACCAGGATCAGGACCAAGACCAGGACCAGTAGGATTAATACTTGAATACCCTGCAGGTTTGTGTATTTATTGTGCATTTGTACCTGTAGGGTGGTCTTCCTCTGCCTCTCTGCCAGCAGCTCAGAGTTACTCTGTTCTTCCTCCAGTTCTTCCTCCAACTGAACGACTCGAGCCTCCAGACGTCGTTTCTCCTCACTGAGAGCGTTCCTGGACAGACCCACAACGACAGAGACACAGCGACAGAGACACACAGCGACAGAGACACACAGCGACAGAGACACACAATGTCAGAGACACACAAACACACAATGTCAGAGACACACAACATCAGCCACAAACAGACCAACAAACTCACAAACCAGCGTTCTGAACCACCGACCTTCCAGAGCTGCTGTTCACCATCTCGTCGGACATCTCGTCTCTCTCCTGCTGAGCCTGACGCTTCTGACGCTCCGACACTGACAGCTCCTGAAAACAGGAAAACCGGGAAATAAACACGACTGGAGAAAGCCGGGGTCTAAAAAGCAGATGGCTGCGACTGAAACCACAGAAATAAACCGAACCAAGAGAGAACTTTACTCTGAAGTTGATATTTACAGAACCGGAGGAACAAAAACTCTCCACCAAAATACACGACGGCAGCAACTCAACACTAAAAACGAGCATTTTTATCTTCTTCCTTCACAATTCAAAGCTCACTCTCTAGTTTCTACCCCACAGGCGTCCTAACTGCAGGAACAGGGTTCTACCAATTCACCAGGCAGCTCAACTTCTAAGAAGAACCACCGCTCAATCGAACTCGAGACGAGACGCTGAGGAGCGAGTCAGTCGTTCAAAATGAGACAAGACCCAGTTTGGGTTCTGGAGGCAGATACCCTCTCTATTTTTAAGACCAGGCTTAAAACGTTCCTTTTTGACAAATCCTATAGTTGGGGCTGACTGGGTGACCCACAGGGGTTCGGCTTGTGTCTTCATTGCACAGCTGACTCCCTCTTGGACGTCCCTTCGTTCTGCCTCTAGTCATGCTGCTATAGGCCTATAGGCTGCTGGGGGACTTCTCTTGACGCACTGAGCCCTTCTCTATCTACCTTTACATTTAATATGTATACTGTTATTGCAGTACATTCACTCTGTTTCCCCCTGTGCTATTTCTCCGAGTGTCCCTGGTTCCAGAGCTGGATGCTTCAGATCTGCGGTTGATGTTCCACCAGCTGGTCCAGTCTCCATCATGTCCACTGTGGGATGCTGCTGCTGACCTTCCTCCAGCCCTCTGCTTCCAACTCCCTTTTTCCACCAGTCAACTCTGCATTGCCTTCACTATACTGTTATGCTAACTTACATACTGTTTGAATTTTACTGCTAGCTATATATGGAGTATGTTTAATGTCAGAGCCGTACATCATCAGAGTAAACTATGAGTCAGTTTTCAATGTTAGCTTATACTTTGTCTGTGTCACATATCCTGTCATGCATGTATCCAAATGTGTGTTGTGTTTTCCTTGCTTTCCCACCCCTCCCTCTCCTCCCATCCCTCCCCCTTGCCCTCCTCTGTCCTTCTCAACCCCCCCGGCCAGCAGGCAGATGGGTCCCCCCTATATAGAGCCGGGTTCTGCTCGAGGTTTCTTCCCTGTTAAAAGGGTGTTTTCCTGCCACTGTCTCCTTTGGGCTGCTCTGGGGGTCAGGCATATGGGTTCTGTAAAGCGTCTTGAGACGATTTGACTGTAACTGACACTATATAAATAAAATTGAATTGAAGACGTGAAAAATGACACACAACATGACCAAAACATGGAAAAATGACAAACAAAATGAGAAAAGCCAGAAACACTGAGCCAATTAGCCAAAAAGAGACATGAAACTATAAAAACTAGACAAAATTAGAAAAACAAAGCACAAATGAGACGCAACATGACCAAAACAAGACATAAAATGAGAAATATGAGGCACAAAATGACCAAAACCACACATAAAACCCACAAAATGAAACACAAAATTACAAAAACTACACCAAATGAGAAAAACGAGACACAAGATGAGAAATAAATGAAATGCGAAATGAGAAAAACTAATTGTAAAACATAAAAATTACAAACAAAATGCGAAATATAACACAAACTGGAAAAAAAATAAAACTCTGCCAATTAGCTAAAAACAGAAATGAAACAATAAAAACTAGACACAAAATTAGAAAAACAAAGCACTAATTGGCACAAACTCTTGTTCTACCAGTTCTCTGTCTCCCTTTCTTGTTTTTCTTATGATGGTCGTTTGGTCATTAGCTGGGAGGAGATCCAGAATTCTCTGGATGAATTTTAGATCTCCTCAGGCTTTGGGATCTTCTAGGAGAAACATCTAAAACGTTCTGTTGAACCTGCCGCCACTAAAACCGACTCTGGATGAGAAGAAGATGGATGTCTTCGTTCTTACCTCAGAGAGCTGCAGAACTTCGGCCTCCAGGGTTTGGATCTTCTTCTCGCTGTCTTTGGACTGAGCGATCACTTCGTCTCTCGACAGTTTGGTCTCATCCAGCTCCCTCAGGATCTCCTTCATCTGGCCCTGTGAAGATTAAGGAGCCGTTTTAGCCTCCAGACAGGTGCAGGACGTTAAAGTTCACTTGAGTGGGCGGAGTCTGTCCTACCTGCAGCCTCCTCAGCTGCTTCACTGCCTCCTCTTTGCCCCGGCCGGCGGCCTCCACCTGGGCTTCAGACTCCTGCAGCTCGGCCTCCAGCTGCTTCTTGGAGGCGACGGCCTGTGACCTCTGAGTCCTCTCCTCCTCCAGCTGGATCTCCAGCTCCCTCACCTGAGGACAGAGGAACACCTGAGTCATCTGGAAGCAGCAGAACGTCCACGTCTCCTGTCTCCTGATGTTCCCACCTGCTTGCTGAGCGCCCTCCTCTTCTCCTCGCCTTTCTCCTCACTGCTGCTGATCTCCCTCTCGAACTGGGCCTTCAGGGCCTGCAGGGTGACCTCCAGCCTCAGCCTCGAGTTCTCCGCCTCTGACAGCTCCTCCTCCAGCTCCTGGGTCTGGACCCGCAGGTTCTGGGCTTCGGTCTCCAGAGTCCGCCTGGTTCGTTCCAGCTCATGGAACTGAGGTAGAGAAGAAGCCATGAGTCAGGGGGGAATAAGACACAAAATGACAAAAACTAGAAGCAAAATGACAAAAACGAGACGCAAAACGACAAAAACGAGACGCAAAATGACAAAAACGAGACGCAAAACGACAAAAACGAGACGCAAAACGACAAAAACGAGACGCAAAACGATAAAAACTAGACGCAAAACGACAAAAACTAGACGCAAAACGACAAAAACTAGACGCAAAACGACAAAAACGAGACGCAAAAAGACAAAAACGAGACGCAAAACGACAAAAACGAGACGCAAAACGACAAAAACTAGACGCAAAACGACAAAAACCAGATGCAAAATGACAAAAACGAGACACAAAATGACAAAAACTAGATGCAAAATGACAAAAACCAGAAGCAAAACGACAAAAACGAGACACAAAATGACAAAAACTAGACGCAAAATGACAAAAACTAGACGCAAAACGGCAAAAACTACACGCAAAACGACAAAAACTAGACGCAAAACGACAAAAACGAGACGCAAAACGACAAAAACGAGACGCAAAACGACAAAAACTAGACGCAAAACGACAAAAATGAGACGCAAAAAGACAAAAACGAGACGCAAAACGACAAAAACGAGACGCAAAACGACAAAAACTAGACGCAAAACGACAAAAACTAGATGCAAAATGACAAAAACGAGACACAAAATGACAAAAACTAGATGCAAAATGACAAAAACCAGAAGCAAAACGACAAAAACGAGACACAAAATGACAAAAACTACACGCAAAACGGCAAAAACTACACGCAAAACGACAAAAACTAGACGCAACACGACAAAAACGAGACGCAAAACGACAAAAACGAGACGCAAAACGACAAAAACGAGACGCAAAACGACAAAAACTAGACGCAAAACGACAAAAATGAGACGCAAAACGACAAAAATGAGACGCAAAACGACAAAAACGAGACACAAATGACAAAAACGAGACGCAAAATGACAAAAACCAGAAGCAAAATGACAAAAACGAGACGCAAAACGACAAAAACGAGACGCAAAATGACAAAAACGAGACGCAAAACGACAAAAACGAGACGCAAAACGACAAAAACGAGACGCAAAACGATAAAAACTAGACGCAAAACGACAAAAACTAGACGCAAAACGACAAAAACTAGACGCAAAACGACAAAAACGAGACGCAAAACGACAAAAACGAGACGCAAAACGACAAAAACTAGACGCAAAACGACAAAAACTAGACGCAAAACGACAAAAACTAGATGCAAAATGACAAAAACGAGACACAAAATGACAAAAACTAGATGCAAAATGACAAAAACCAGAAGCAAAACGACAAAAACGAGACACAAAATGACAAAAACGAGACCCAAAATGACAAAAACGAGACACAAAATGACAAAAACTAGACGCAAAATGACAAAAACGAGACGCAAAATGACAAAAACGAGACGCAAAACGACAAAAATGAGACGCAAAACAACAAAAACGAGACGCAAAACGATAAAAACTAGACGCAAAACGACAAAAACTAGACGCAAAACGACAAAAACTAGACGCAAAACGACAAAAACGAGACGCAAAACGACAAAAACGAGACGCAAAACGACAAAAACGAGACGCAAAACGACAAAAACGAGACGCAAAACGACAAAAACTAGACGCAAAACGACAAAAACTAGATGCAAAATGACAAAAACCAGAAGCAAAACGACAAAAACGAGACACAAAATGACAAAAACGAGACGCAAAATGACAAAAACCAGAAGCAAAACGACAAAAACGAGACACAAAATGACAAAAACTAGACGCAAAATGACAAAAACGAGACGCAAAACGACAAAAATGAGACGCAAAACGACAAAAACGAGACGCAAAACGATAAAAACTAGACGCAAAACGACAAAAACTAGACGCAAAACGACAAAAACGAGACGCAAAACGACAAAAACGAGACGCAAAACGACAAAAACGAGACGCAAAACGACAAAAACTAGACGCAAAACGACAAAAATGAGACGCAAAACGACAAAAACGAGACGCAAAATGACAAAAACTAGACGCAAAATGACAAAAACGAGACGCAAAACGACAAAAACGAGACGCAAAACGATAAAAACTAGACGCAAAACGACAAAAACTAGACGCAAAACGACAAAAACGAGACGCAAAACGACAAAAACTAGACGCAAAACGACAAAAATGAGACGCAAAACGACAAAAACGAGACGCAAAATGACAAAAACGAGACGCAAAACGACAAAAACGAGACGCAAAACGACAAAAACGAGACGCAAAACGATAAAAACTAGACGCAAAACGACAAAAACTAGACGCAAAACGACAAAAACTAGACGCAAAACGACAAAAACGAGACGCAAAAAGACAAAAACGAGACGCAAAACGACAAAAACGAGACGCAAAACGACAAAAACTAGACGCAAAACGACAAAAACCAGATGCAAAATGACAAAAACGAGACACAAAATGACAAAAACTAGATGCAAAATGACAAAAACCAGAAGCAAAACGACAAAAACGAGACACAAAATGACAAAAACTAGACGCAAAATGACAAAAACTAGACGCAAAACGGCAAAAACTACACGCAAAACGACAAAAACTAGACGCAAAACGACAAAAACGAGACGCAAAACGACAAAAACGAGACGCAAAACGACAAAAACTAGACGCAAAACGACAAAAATGAGACGCAAAAAGACAAAAACGAGACGCAAAACGACAAAAACGAGACGCAAAACGACAAAAACTAGACGCAAAACGACAAAAACTAGATGCAAAATGACAAAAACGAGACACAAAATGACAAAAACTAGATGCAAAATGACAAAAACCAGAAGCAAAACGACAAAAACGAGACACAAAATGACAAAAACTACACGCAAAACGGCAAAAACTACACGCAAAACGACAAAAACTAGACGCAACACGACAAAAACGAGACGCAAAACGACAAAAACGAGACGCAAAACGACAAAAACGAGACGCAAAACGACAAAAACTAGACGCAAAACGACAAAAATGAGACGCAAAACGACAAAAATGAGACGCAAAACGACAAAAACGAGACACAAAATGACAAAAACGAGACGCAAAATGACAAAAACCAGAAGCAAAATGACAAAAACGAGACGCAAAACGACAAAAACGAGACGCAAAATGACAAAACGAGACGCAAAACGACAAAAACGAGACGCAAAACGACAAAAACGAGACGCAAAACGATAAAAACTAGACGCAAAACGACAAAAACTAGACGCAAAACGACAAAAACGAGACGCAAAACGACAAAAACGAGACGCAAAACGACAAAAACGAGACGCAAAACGACAAAAACTAGACGCAAAACGACAAAAACTAGACGCAAAACGACAAAAACTAGATGCAAAATGACAAAAACGAGACACAAAATGACAAAAACTAGATGCAAAATGACAAAAACCAGAAGCAAAACGACAAAAACGAGACACAAAATGACAAAAACGAGACCCAAAATGACAAAAACCAGAAGCAAAACGACAAAAACGAGACACAAAATGACAAAAACTAGACGCAAAATGACAAAAACGAGACGCAAAATGACAAAACGAGACGCAAAACGACAAAAATGAGACGCAAAACAACAAAAACGAGACGCAAAACGATAAAAACTAGACGCAAAACGACAAAAACTAGACGCAAAACGACAAAAACGAGACGCAAAACGACAAAAACGAGACGCAAAACGACAAAAACGAGACGCAAAACGACAAAAACTAGACGCAAAACGACAAAAACTAGATGCAAAATGACAAAAACCAGAAGCAAAACGACAAAAACGAGACACAAAATGACAAAAACGAGACGCAAAATGACAAAACCAGAAGCAAAACGACAAAAACGAGACACAAAATGACAAAAACTAGACGCAAAATGACAAAAACGAGACGCAAAACGACAAAAATGAGACGCAAAACGACAAAAACGAGACGCAAAACGATAAAAACTAGACGCAAAACGACAAAAACTAGACGCAAAACGACAAAAACGAGACGCAAAACGACAAAAACGAGACGCAAAACGACAAAAACGAGACGCAAAACGACAAAAACTAGACGCAAAACGACAAAAACCAGATGCAAAATGACAAAAACGAGACACAAAATGACAAAAACTAGATGCAAAATGACAAAAACCAGAAGCAAAACGACAAAAACGAGACACAAAATGACAAAAACTAGACGCAAAATGACAAAAACTAGACGCAAAACGGCAAAAACTACACGCAAAACGACAAAAACTAGACGCAAAACGACAAAAACGAGACGCAAAACGACAAAAACGAGACGCAAAACGACAAAAACTAGACGCAAAACGACAAAAATGAGACGCAAAAAGACAAAAACGAGACGCAAAACGACAAAAACGAGACGCAAAACGACAAAAACTAGACGCAAAACGACAAAAACTAGATGCAAAATGACAAAAACGAGACACAAAATGACAAAAACTAGATGCAAAATGACAAAAACCAGAAGCAAAACGACAAAAACGAGACACAAAATGACAAAAACTACACGCAAAACGGCAAAAACTACACGCAAAACGACAAAAACTAGACGCAACACGACAAAAACGAGACGCAAAACGACAAAAACGAGACGCAAAACGACAAAAACGAGACGCAAAACGACAAAAACTAGACGCAAAACGACAAAAATGAGACGCAAAGCGACAAAAATGAGACGCAAAACGACAAAAACGAGACACAAAATGACAAAAACGAGACGCAAAATGACAAAAACCAGAAGCAAAATGACAAAAACGAGACGCAAAACGACAAAAACGAGACGCAAAATGACAAAAACGAGACGCAAAACGACAAAAACGAGACGCAAAACGACAAAAACGAGACGCAAAACGATAAAAACTAGACGCAAAACGACAAAAACTAGACGCAAAACGACAAAAACTAGACGCAAAACGACAAAAACGAGACGCAAAACGACAAAAACGAGACGCAAAACGACAAAAACTAGACGCAAAACGACAAAAACTAGACGCAAAACGACAAAAACTAGATGCAAAATGACAAAAACGAGACACAAAATGACAAAAACTAGATGCAAAATGACAAAAACCAGAAGCAAAACGACAAAAACGAGACACAAAATGACAAAAACGAGACCCAAAATGACAAAAACCAGAAGCAAAACGACAAAAACGAGACACAAAATGACAAAAACTAGACGCAAAATGACAAAAACGAGACGCAAAATGACAAAAACGAGACGCAAAACGACAAAAATGAGACGCAAAACAACAAAAACGAGACGCAAAACGATAAAAACTAGACGCAAAACGACAAAAACTAGACGCAAAACGACAAAAACTAGACGCAAAACGACAAAAACGAGACGCAAAACGACAAAAACGAGACGCAAAACGACAAAAACGAGACGCAAAACGACAAAAACGAGACGCAAAACGACAAAAACTAGACGCAAAACGACAAAAACTAGATGCAAAATGACAAAAACCAGAAGCAAAACGACAAAAACGAGACACAAAATGACAAAAACGAGACGCAAAATGACAAAAACCAGAAGCAAAACGACAAAAACGAGACACAAAATGACAAAAACTAGACGCAAAATGACAAAAACGAGACGCAAAACGACAAAAATGAGACGCAAAACGACAAAAACGAGACGCAAAACGATAAAAACTAGACGCAAAACGACAAAAACTAGACGCAAAACGACAAAAACGAGACGCAAAACGACAAAAACGAGACGCAAAACGACAAAAACGAGACGCAAAACGACAAAAACTAGACGCAAAACGACAAAAATGAGACGCAAAACGACAAAAACGAGACGCAAAATGACAAAAACTAGACGCAAAATGACAAAAACGAGACGCAAAACGACAAAAACGAGACGCAAAACGATAAAAACTAGACGCAAAACGACAAAAACTAGACGCAAAACGACAAAAACGAGACGCAAAACGACAAAAACTAGACGCAAAACGACAAAAATGAGACGCAAAACGACAAAAACGAGACGCAAAACGACAAAAACGAGACGCAAAACGACAAAAACTAGACGCAAAACGACAAAAACTAGACGCAAAACGACAAAAACGAGACACAAGATGACAAAAACTAGACTCAAAACGACAAAAATGAGACAAAATGACAAAAACGAGACGCAAAACGACAAAAACGAGACACAAAATGACAAAAACGAGACGCAAAACGACAAAAACGAGACGCAAAACGACAAAAACTAGACGCAAAACGACAAAAACGAGACACAAAATGACAAAAACTAGACTCAAAACGACAAAAATGAGACAAAATGACAAAAACGAGACGCAAAACGACAAAAACGAGACACAAAATGACAAAAACGAGACGCAAAACGACAAAAACGAGACGCAAAACGACAAAAACTAGACGCAAAACGACAAAAACTAGACACAAAATGACAAAAACTAGACACAAAATGACAAAAACGAGACATTGTCGATGAATTTTTGCCATTAAGGACCCCCCCCCCCCCCGTGGTTTTATCATCTATGACAGATCTGTCCTGTTTCAGAGCTGAATGTGTCTCCATTCTTCTTGTCTCTTACATTTTTGCCGACGTCGTCCTGCTGGTTTATTAGTTGTTCCATCTCAACTCGGAGCTGCTTGTTGCTCCTCTCCAGCTCCTCCCGTTGGTCCTGGGCCTCCTAAAACAGGAACAGAAGATCAACCACCGTCACCATAGAAACACGACGGACGTTCACCTGAGGACGGCTTACCTGCAGGGCTCTGGACAGCGCCAGGTATCTGGTTTCCTTTTCTCGGCTGTCGGCTTCAGCTCGGTCTCTGTCTTCAGCCAGACGAGCGCTCACTGCCTTCTCCTCAGCCAGACACTGGAGGAGAAACATTATTAATGTTATACTAACTCAGATTAACTAGATTATATCATTATTGACATTATATTACCGCAGAATAACTCATTATTGACATTATATTACCGCAGAATAACTCATTATTAATATTATATTATCACAGAATAACTCATTATTAATGTTATACTACCTCAGATTAACTCATTATTAATGTTATATTGCCTCAGATTAACTCAAATATAATAGTTAAACATGAATTCTGAAACTAAATCAACTCTTAATATTATTGAGAATAATGAGAGGAAACAGATGAACGACTTCTGACCATCAAATACGGATATTTATAGAGATATCTGTGGAATTTTAGATTCATAAGTCAATATTTACTGAGATAAACTACCAGGAACTACCTTACTACTACTATTTTTTTTTTCCATTTTTGTCTTTTTATCATGTTGTGTCTCATTTTTGTCTCGTTTCTGTTGTTTTGTGTCTTGTTTTTACCAATTTGGATCATTTTTGGTCTAATTTTGGACAATTCTTTAGTCATTTGAGACCATTTTTAATCCAATTTTGGACGATTTAACAGATTGTAGAGAAATTTTGAGTAGTTTTTGAAAATTTGATCCAATTTTTGTGATTACATTTCACTCATGTAGTATCCTGATTTTGTATATCGGTGTATTTTTTTACTTTATTTGCAGGATTTGTTTTATTACAGAACAAAGCACTGATTCATTTAATGTGTTTTACTACATGATTAAAAGTATAATTATTTCATTCGTTCAGGTTAAAAAAAAATTGCATTTTGCATAAATATTAAAAGGTTTGCAGATGTTAATAAATTCATAATTTAGTTACAAGCTAAAAAAAACAAAACAGGTTACATCTTTTATCATTTCATTATGATGGTTTATGTTTCACTGGACTGAAAACATAGAAGAAGAAACGTGAGCAGAAACGAAGAATCATATTTAATCCTAGACACTGTTTTCATACATTGGAATGTCTCTTTTGTCAAAAAATTAGTTAAGGAAGGGAAAAAGCATTTAGGATTTAGTAACTAGTCCATTTACATTAACAAGCCGGCTGGCAAAAGGGTTACACTCAATGAGAACAATTTAGATTAACTGAGACGATCTGGACGATTATTGAGCCCAGAAGATCGTTACTCCTGTAGAACATCTCGGCTTTTGTTTCATTTTCACAAAAAGTCTCATCTGCTGGTTTATTTTCAGGGTTTTTTTTCCTGCTGGTTTTTCTCCAGCTGTTGGTATTTTTATTTCCAGATGTTTCCTACCTGGTGTTTTTTTGTTTCCAGTTTTTTTTTTTTATTTCCAGGTGTTTTGTTTCCTACCTGCTGGGGGGGGGGGGGGGGGGGGGGTATGTGTGCCGCGGCGGCGCAGCGACTTCAAATCGCTGGGCGGTTTACAATCGTCGTTAACAAGCTATCGTTAACGTCGTTTCCATCTCGTGGGAGTATCGGCGACAATAAAGTGTTCAAACTTCAAATGAAATGGACTCTACACTTCACGGTGATTCGATTACAGGACTGTACATGACTGCTCTCACTGAGTGGCAGCTAGCATTCAGCGCGGTGGATATTAGCAGCCGTTCGATATGACGACTCGCCGACCATAAACATACCTTAACCCAAAAAAAAATGTTCTCCTCGAATTTAGACGATTCACAAGAATGACCCTGGCAATGATAAAATCAGCGGAATTCCGCGGATCCGCGGAAAATTCTCATCCCTGCTACCTGCTGTCTTTTTGTTTCCTACCTGCTCTTATTTTGTTTCCTACCTGGTCGAACTTCTTCTGCCTCTTCTCCAGGGCCGTACAGTTCTGCCGTTCCCTCTGCAGGGCCAGCGTCATGTCCTCGATCTCCTCCCTCAGCCTCTCCCTCTGCCTCTCCACCCTCTCCTTCTCCTCCTCTTTCTGCCTCTCCCTCTGGGTGGCGCCGTCCAGCTCCCTCTGCAGCTTCCTGCGGGTTTCCTCCCCGGCCTCCACCGCCGTGTTCACCTCCTCCGACTGCTTCCGGAGCTCCGCCAGCTGAGAGGAGATTAACAATTACATTTAATTAACTAAATTAAAACTCAGTTTAATAGTCAGCTGGGAGATTAGAATGATTTAAAAAAGAAAAATGACTGGAAATAAATCTAAGGTTTAATATGATGGATGACCAAGACGTTCTGGAGCAGAAACTGACAGATTTATTTCATTTTGGACAAATTTAGTGTAATTACTGACTTTTTTTTGTTTATCGGACACTTTTTAGTGATTTTCGATGAAAATAATGAATTTAGCCTTCAGTATTTGTTTTTTGTCGTGCAATTTTCATTAATTTTGGTTATTTTAGATCAATCTTTGCATCATTTTAGACCCATTTCGTGTAATTTTGGACAAATATGAACAAATACTGAATTATTTTGGACAAATTCTGAGATATGTTGGACAGATTCTGAATTATTTATAAAATATTTTTACCAATTTGTAGATGCTTTTTAACATTTTAGAAAACTTCTGACATATTCTGGACAGATTTTAAGTTATTTTAAACATTTCTTAACCAATTTTGTCGATGTTTTTTCATTTTGGACACATTTTTTTGACATCTTTTTAATTTTGGACCCAGATTTTGAGTCATTTAGGACATTTTTAATGACTTTGAACTAGGGATGTTCGGACTAGTCGTTTAATCGGTTAATTGTCGACTCATTTATTAAACGGTTAGTATTTTACTAGTTGGTTAAACGCTAGTGTGCCCCCCCCAGGTCCCGACCGTGCGCCACCATGCAGCTCTACGCTCGGCCGTGCGCCGCACACTCGTCCCGTCTGGGCTACCTGGTTGATCCTGCCAGTAGCATATGCTTGTCTCTTTTTTCAACCCCCGCTATCCCCCTCATCATTAGCGGTGTTCTGACCACTCCAGCTACACCCACCACGTCCCTTCCTGCCACCCGAAGCAAAGCATCGGCTCCACTATGTGCTGCTCGTGGACTGTCATGGCGCACCGACCCGCTGCCGTTACGCACAGACGCAGCGGCACTTTCTGTCTCAGTGGACGACTGAACATCTTCATCAGAGGGTGAATATTCCTCTTCAGAATATGAGTAAGCCATTACTTGACAAAGTACTTTGTCAGCGTTGAGCAGACCTCTCGGTACGGTGAGTTTTCTCGCTCTAAAATGTGCCGTCTTGCGCTCTGATACGCTCCGACGGCGAGTCTCGTCTCCTCGGTTTTCAAACTCTGTAAACTCCAAAACTTTGAATGAAAACACGCCCACAACTGATGCTCAGATTGAAGTTCCAGATGTCCGCCATCTCCTGGTATAAAGTGGGAACTACATGAGGCAAAATATATTTGAAGCTATGGGTTGTTATGTTAAGCAATGTTGCTTGTGGCAATATTGCGACTTTGGCGCTTAAAGGGTTAAATTGCAAGTTCAATACTAATTTCCGAACCGACTAGTCGTTAATTTTATTGGCGACTAGTCGGTTCGGAAATTAGTCGAAATTCCCATCCCTACTTTGAACATTTTCGTTGACTCATTGTGGACACGTTTGGGATAATTGTTATTATTTTCTTTAACCTTTGTGGACATTTTGAACAAATTTAAGCAAAAATTGAGTTATTTAGACATTTTTGGCCCATCTGGTATCTGTTTATGTTGTTTTGGATCCTTTTTGCATCATTTTGGACCAACTGGGGGCGGCATGGCTCAGTGGGTAGAGTGGCCGTCCTGCAACCGGAAGGTCGCCGGTTCAATTCTTGGCCCGGAGAGCTCATATCGAGGTGTCCCTGAACAAGACACTGAACCCCTGATTGCTCCTGGTGGGTCGTGGTTAGCGCCTTGCATGGCAGCTTCCACCATCAGTGTGTGAATGTGACGTATCATGTAAAGAGCTTTGGGTACCTTGTAGGTATAGTAAAGCGCTATATAAATACAGACCATTTACTTTGTGTCATTTTAGACAATTTTGTTTGTTTTCTTTGATATTCACAATCATTTGGAACTACTCTGGTTCATGTGTATTAATAGCATCAGATACCTGCTGGGTGTGGGTCTGGATCTGACGGTTGAGCTCTTTAACCCGTTCCTCCTCCTCCTCCAGACGCTCCATCAGGCCGTTCTTCTCCTCCTCCAGACCTCGAACTCTGGAGCTCAGAGCCATTTTCTGTCTGGTTTCATCCTGAAGCAGCTCCTGAGACACAGACCGAGAAAGGGTTTTAGAAATAATAATAATAACTTTAACAGTGGCTGAAAGTGAACCAATCCTGTGACCACTGACCTATACCTTCTTTGTGTACACTTTGCAATGCGATCTGCTGACCTTTTATTGTGACTTATTGTCTTTTTTTGTGACTTATTGTCCTTTTATTACAACCTATTGTCCTATATTTATTGTATGTATTACTGTTATGTTTTAATTTTTCTTTTTAGGGACTGTGGATGTAAATTAGCATTGTGCTATAATCCGGCATATTTACGCCCATTTCTGAACAAATGGGCGTTCATTCATGTGCACTGTCCCTATCAATAAATAAAGAAAAGAATAATTTCCTACCTTGGCGTCGTGCAGCTGACTCTCCAAGCTGCTGACTTCTTTGGAGAGACGAAGAGTTTTAGAGTCGGAGGACGACAGACTCCCAGAGAGAGACTCGATCTCACACTGCAGGAGGAAAAAAGGAGGTTTTAGATTCATTAAAACACAGAAACAGGAAAATATTCTGTTATTAATCTGTTTATTAAAGTTCAAAAAACAACGACTGGTTTCGATATCTACCGATACCCATAGATCTATAGATCTATATCTACCCATACATACGGGCTTGGAAATGACTGCTGTTGGTCAGACACAGCAAACCTGTTACTGCAGCCACACTAGCAGGACTTAAAGTGAAAACTATGCTAACCCTGAACTGTTCTGTTTTTGGGTGGGGTTACAATCTAGCTAAATAGTAAGAAAACTCTGACTAAATGCCAGTTTTGACGATAGGCAAAAAACCGAAAACGATATTGTGAAATCTTTATTCCAGACTCAAAATGGTCCATAAAATTACATACAAATACAAATTTAAAAAAAACAAAACAAAACAAACACTACACATGTAAACCATATAAACACTCTCTCCAGTGTCTGCAGAGCACAGAAGTGTAGCGGACACTGCTCTGCCCAGGTTTGACAAAAGCTTGAATAACTTTATTGTCAGAGTCCATGAGTCGCTTAATAAACTTAAAAATAAATTTCTAATAAGAGCATTCAGTGTTCTGACATTATTTTGCACAAACAACTGGCTCTGGTCCACCGAGGGACCTTCATTAGAAGCCTAAAGGCATCATTGTATGCCACATGCAGCTTTTTAAATGTGGCTTTAGTGTAGCCACACCACAAGTGGGCAGTATAAAGTGGTGTGCAAAAGGCTTTAAACAAAGCAACTTTAACATTACGTGTACACGATCCAAATTTTCTAAGGAGTATATTAGCTTCCATACAATTTACAATACTGCCTTTGAATATCATCATCATCAGACAGATCGTTCCTGATGATATGACCAAGGTATTTTACCTTTTCCACCACACAAAGCTCCTCTCCCACCAGATAGAACGCAGGAAAAACTGCTTTACTCTGCTCTTGAGCCCTCACAACCGTCACACACTCTTTTTAGAATTAAACTTAATGTCATAACTGCTCTCCATACTCTGAGCAGACCTTGACCAGTTGCTGCAGGCCAGCAGAACAGGGGGACATGATGACCAAGTCATCTGCATAGAGTAGGTGGTTCAAAAGTCTCTCCCCCACCATGCAACCAGTTTTACAGTTATTTAAAGCTCACAGATATTGACCGATTTTACATTTTTATGCCGATATCGGGGCGATATCATCGGCCATCCCGAGTTTTAGTCTTTATTAAGCTTTCTGTTTGTTTTTTTTCTAACATCAACAGGACAGAAACACGGTTTATCAGACACATTTCAATTTTAGTAAACTTTGGACGTGCTTCAGGTCATTTTTGACAAGTTTAGACTCACATTGGAGCCACCGTGCGACATTTTTGGACAGTTTGAAGACACTTGTGAGGCCTTTGGATCATTTTTAGGGACTTCTGGAAACGTGTTTTTGACGGGTGTTGTACTTTAAGGCATGTTTCAAGTCATTTTGAACAGTTATCGGACATGTTGTGAGCTGATTTCCTTTGAGATGAAGATGAACGTTTTCCATGTCTGTGTTGCAGGAGCGCTGTGAGCAGAGCGTCGCTGCCACCGGAAGCTTTTTTTATCAGATTTTTTTAGATTTTCTACCTGCAGCTTGTGAAGCCTCTTCCTCCCGCGTCCTCCCTCTCCGGTCGGCCTGGACCAGCCGGGCGTTCAGTTCCTGCAGCTGGCCCTCGGCTCTCTTCCGTCCTCGTCGCTGTCGGTCCGACCGGCCTGAAGGCTCTTCAGCTCCGAACGTCAGGTTCAGCCTCTCCTCCTCCAGGACCGCCTTGGCCTTCTCCAGGAGACTGCCGGGCCTGAAGGAGGAAGACGTGAGCTGGTATTTATTATCACATTTAAACATGTTTTATAAACCTCAGCTTTCTCACTCTTCATTGCGTTAAACCTCCTGTTGTCTTCATTTACGGGCATCAAAAACATTATTTCCTTTTCTGAAAAATCATCCATAAATTAAGCAAAAAATTTCCCCAACTTTTAGAAAATTTGCAAAACCCTCAGGAGGAAAATTCCAATAATTGGGCGGCATGGCTCAGTGGTAGAGGTGGGCGTCTTGTTACTGGAAGGTTGCCGGTTCGATCCTTGGCCCGTCGTGTTCATATCGAGGTGTCCCTGAGCAGACCCCTAACCCCTAACTGCTCCTGGTGGGTGTGGTTAGCGCCTTCTATGGCAGCGTTCCTCCATCAGTGTGTGAATGTGACGTATCATGTAAACGCTTTGGATAAAAGCGCTTTATAAATACAACCATTTACCATTTAATTCCTTAAGAAAAAATTACCCAAATTTGGCAATAAAATTCTTGTAAAATATTTTCAAAAAATGAGCAAAAAATCTTCAAAAAAATCCTAAAAATATCTAAAAGTGATTCCATATATATCAGTGAAACTTCTGATGTTTTCTTTAAGAGCATTCACAAAAAAAAAAAAATCAACCAAAATCCAGTGAAATTCGCTGGATTTTGGTTGATTTTATGTGATGTTCTTTGAGAAACTTTTTTTAACAATTTTTTTTTCCACCAAAAAACTGTTCAAAAAATTCCCAAAAATTTGAAAATGTGGACATCAGAAGTTTCACTGTGAAAATATATTTTTTTCCACATTTTAAACTTTATAACGGGTTAGATTAACCTGCAGGACGACATCAACGTTTAACGTGTTTTATAATCTGTCTTACTCTTCTTCACGTCTAAACATGTTTTATATATCTGTCTTACTCTTCTTCGTATCTAAACGTGTTTTATAATCTGTCGTACTCTCTTCGTATCTAAACGTGTTTTATAATCTGTCTTACTCTTCTTCGTATCTAAACGTGTTTTATAATCTGTCTTACTCTTCTTCGTATCTAAACGTGTTTTATAATCTGTCTTACTCTTCTTCGTATCTAAACGTGTTTTATGAATCTGTCTACTCTTCTTCGTATCTAAACGTGTTTTATAATCTGTCTTACTCTTCTTCGTATCTAAACATGTTTTAATCTGTCTTACTCTTCTTCGTATCTAAACGTGTTTTATAATCTGTCATACTTCTCTCTTCGTAATCTAAACGTGTTTTAATAATCTGTCTTACTCTTCTTCGTATCTAAACGTGTTTTATAATCTGTCTTACTCTTCTTCGTATCTAAACGTGTTTATAATCTGTCTTACTCTTCTTCGTATCTAAACGTTTTTATAATCTGTCTTACTCTTCTTCGTATCTAAACGTGTTTTATAATCTGTCTTACCTTTCTTCGTATCTAAACGTGTTTTATTCTGTCTTACTCTTCTTCGTATCTAAACGTGTTTTAATGATCTCTTTCGTACTCTTCTTCGTATCTAAACATGTTTTAATGATCCTTTCGTACTCTTCTTCGTATCTAAACGTGTTTTATAATCTGTCGTACTCTTCTTTGTACTCTAAACATGTTTATGATCTCTTTCGTACTCTTCTTCGTATCTAAACGTGTTTTATAATCTGTCGTACTCTTCTTCGTATCTAAACATGTTTTATATCTGTCTTACTCTTCTTCGTATCTAAACATGTTTTATATCTGTCTTACTCTTCTTCGTATCTAAACATGTTTTATGATCTCTTTCGTACTCTTCTTCGTATCTAAACGTGTTTATAATCTGTCTTACTCTTCTTCGTATCTAAACATGTTTTATGATCTCTTTCGTACTCTTCTTCGTATCTAAACGTGTTTTATATCTGTCTTACTCTTCTTCGTATCTAAACATGTTTTATGATCTCTTTCGTACTCTTCTTCGTATCTAAACGTGTTTATAATCTGTCTTACTCTTCTTCGTATCTAAACGTGTTTTATGATCTCTTTCGTACTCTTCTTCGTATCTAAACATGTTTTATGATCTCTTTCGTACTCTCTTCGTATCTAAACGTGTTTTATGATCTCTTTCGTACTCTTCTTCGTATCTAAACATGTTTTATGATCTCTTTCGTTACTCTTCTTTGATCTAAACGTGTTTTATGATCTCTTTCGTACTCTTCTTCGTATCTAAACGTGTTTTATGATCTCTTTCGTACTTCTCTTCGTATCTAAACAGTCTTTATAATCTGTCTTACTCTTCTTCGTATCTAAACGTGTTTTATAATCTTTCGTACTCTTCTTCGTATCTAAACGTGTTTTATATCTCTTTCGTACTCTTCTTCGTATCTAAACGTGTTTTATGATCTCTTTCGTACTCTTCTTCGTATCTAAACATGTTTTATAATCTGTCTTACTCTTCTTCGTATCTAAACGTGTTTTATAATCTCTTTCGTACTCTTCTTCGTATCTAAACGTGTTTTATAATCTGTCTTACTCTTCTTCGTATCTAAACGTGTTTTATAATCTGTCTTACTCTTCTTCGTATCTAAACGTGTTTTTAATCTCTTTCGTACCCTCTTGCTGTTGTCCAGCTGCTCCTGCAGGTTATCGATGGCAGATCCGTGTTTCACTCTCAGCTGTTGTCCAGCTGCTCCTGCAGGTTATCGATGGCAGATCCGTGTTTCACTCTCAGCTCTGAAAGTTGGGCTTCGTGGCGTCGAGTTTCTTCCTCGACGCACCGCTGGAGGTCGCTGAGCTCCGCCTCCCGACGAGAGCTGAGATTTTAGCAATGCAAAAACAGAATGCAAAAGATATTTATCCTCATCACTGAGTTACTGCGGGAGTTAGGACACATTCTGGACAAATTCTGAGATATTTTGGACAGATTTTGAGTCATTTTAAACATTTTTTGACCAATCTTGCAGATCATTTTTTCATTTTGAACAATTCTTAGCTAATCTTAGAACACAAATCCAGTCATTTCTGAACACATTTTAAGTTATTTTGTACAATTTTTAAATGATTTGAATTATTTTTTTTTTTACTCATCCTGGACGCATTTAGGAAAAATGTTGTTTTCTTTCGCCTCCATGGACATTCAGATCAAATTTAAGCAATATGAGATATCAGTTATTTTTACCCCTCTGGTAGATGTTCAGGTTGTTTTGGATCCAATAATGCATCATTTTGGACCTTTTTCGTGTTATTCTACACAATTTTCTTTGTTTTCTTCAATATTCAGTCATTTTGAACAAATATGAACAAATACAGGTTTTGAAATATTTTGAACATTTTTGACCAATTGTTAATGTTTTTATCATTTTGGACAAATTTTTTTTAGTCCATTATACACATTTTTTTCTACCAAGCTTGTAGATGTTTTTGTCATTTTGGACAAAATCTGTGACATCTTTTTCATTTTGGACAATTCTCAAACTAATCTTTGACACATTTTTATCATTTCTGGACATATTTTTTAAGGCATTTTGTCCAGATTTTGAGTAATTTCAACATCTTGAATATATTCGTACTTTATGTCACTGTATTAAAGAGTTAAGAGGAGAGCGTGTTACGTTAATTTTCCTTCTTCTTTTCCAGATCCAGAGTCTAAAATGATTTTAAATTCTGATCCGTCTTCTTACCGGAGCTCCTGCTGAGCGGCCGTGGTGTCCAGAGTATCTTCTAACTCCGTCCTCAGAGCCTCCAGCTCCTCTCCAAGGTCTCGTCTCTGTTTTTCTGCTCGTTCTCTCATCTCGTTCGTTCTCCACCTCCTCCTTCAGCTCTGAAACCTGAGACAGAGCTCCTCAGAGATCTCTGAGCTTCGCTCTCCGGGCTCCTTCCTCTCCAACCTGAAGGAAACACAATGGATTAGAAGATCCAGCCTCATACCTCCACCAGGGACCAGATGCAGCAGATGTTGAGGAGTCCTACCGGCCCTGCAGGGTGGTGATCTCCTTCTCCTTCTGGGCCAGACTGCCCCTCAGCTCTGCAGCCAGCAAGCCCCAGGTCAGACAGCTGCTCCTGGGCCTCCAGGAGACTCGCTCTCCATCCTCCTCTCCACTTCTCCTGCTCCAGACGGCCCTGCTCCTCCCTCTTCAGACGCTCTGGAGGTTCAAACATCACAGTTTAGACGTCTGTAGAAACTGATCAGGAATCAGTCTCTGCTCCAGAAACATCCTCCCACAGATAATCCCAGAGAGTTTAGAAAAGAAACCGGCCCATTTCAACCGTTCCTTTAGAAAGTTATTTCAGATGAATTTTGAGTCATTTAAGACACATTAGGATCAGTTTGAAATGCTTTCTGTCATTTCTCACATATTATGAGTCATTCTGGATGAATTTCAAGTAATTCTGGACATTTTTTGAGTCATCTGAGACAATGATTTGTCATTTAGGATGAATTTTGAGTCATTTAGGATACATTTCTAATCAGTTTAAAGAGTTTAATGTCATTCTTGACATATTTTGAGGCGTTGCGGACAAACTTTGGACACATTTGTCCTCATTTAGGAAAAAGTCTGAATACATTTTTCATATTTCATGAGTCATTTTGAATGAATTTCCAGTAACCTTGGGACAGTTTTCAGTCATTTTGGACATTTTTTGAGTCATTTGAGACGACATTTTGCCATTTAGAGTCATTTTGGATGAATTCTGAGTGATTCTGAAAAGTTTATAAAAATAATTTTGGATGATTTTCTGTTTTTTATCTTTAGCCAAACAAAAATGAAAAGATCAGGGACCAACATCAGCATTAAGTTTAGGACATGCTTTTGACACATTCTTATGTCTGAATCTTTTTTTTAACGAGTCATTCAACAAAATGTGTCCAATATGACAAAACATCGTCTCCGATGGCTCAAAAAATGTCCAAAATTACTGGAAATTCATCCAAAAAGATTCATATTATGTGAAAAATGATTCAGACTTTATCCTAAAGGAGGACAAATTGTCCACAGTATGTCAAAAATGACAGAAAACTCTTTACACTGATTAGAAATGTGCCCTAAATCACTCAGAATTAATCTGAAATTACTTAAAATTCATCCAGAATCACTCAGCAGTCACACTTTTGAGTCATTTTGGACAGGTGTGAGTTATTTGACAACATTTTTTGAGCTATTTTTGACCATTTTGAAGTCATTATAGTTGCGTTTTGTCTCCTTTTGGCCAACTTTACTGGTGTTCTTACCCTCCAGGTCGGCGATGACGGCTTCCTGTTTGTTCTTCAGCTTGTTCAGACTCTTGGTCTTCTCCTCCTCCTCGGTCAGCTGGTCGGTCACCTCGCTCAGACGTTCATCCAGCTGCTTCTTCTCCTGCTCAGACACAAACTGGGTTAGCAACTAAACACTGAACATTTTAACGAGTCACTACGGTCGCTGTTTCAGTCTAAACCTTGGAGAGTCGGTCTCTCTGCTCCACGGCCGTCAGCAGATCCGTCTCCAGACTCTTGGATTTTGGTCTCCAGGGTGACTTCTCCAGCAGGAGGCGCTGACGAGCGCTTTCCTCCTCCTCTAGCTGCTCCTCCAGTCCTGAGGCAGACGGAAAGAGGAAGTTGGAGATGTCAAAGATTCTTGAAGGGAAAAAGGAAGTACAGCAAGAAAAAGAGGAAGAAGGAGGAAGAAGAAGGAGGAAGAAGAAGGAGGGAGAATCTAGATCAGGGGTGTCAAACTCAGTTCCTGGAGGGCCACTATCCTGCATGTTTTTAGATGTTCCTTCTTCCAACACACCTGATTCAAATGATCATCTCATCATCAAGCTCAGCAGAAGCCTGATAACGAGCCTGATCATTTGAATCGGTGTGTTGGAGAAGGAAACATCTAAAACATGCAGGATAGTGGCCCTCCAGGAACTGAGTTCGACACCCCTGATCTGGAGGGAACATCAAAGCTGCATTTTCTGCTTAGCCTCGCCCACAACAAGTGTGATTGGTCTACAGAAACGTAAACAAATGTTAGTGTTTTCTGTCCTCTTACAACAGAACCTACCATGGTGGACTTCCATGGTGGACCTCAGCAGGTGTCTCCACCCTCACCTGATGTTCTGCTGCATCTCTTCTTCTCGTTGCTCATCTGGACGCCCCTCTCCTCCTCCTCCTCCAGCCGGCTCTCCAGCTCCCCCAGGACCTCTCCAGCTCCTGCTTCCTGCTGGCCAGCCTGGCCCTCATCTCCTCGGCCCTCGGCGAACAGCTCGGCCTCGGCTGCAGCTGGTCGGCCAGCACCGCCTTCTCCTCCATCAGCTGGACGTGCTTCCTGTCCAGCTCCGTGAGTCCTGCCTCCACCCGGGTCAGCTGTCTTTGGCCTTCTGCAGCTCGGCCTCCCTCACCTGGATCTCCTCGTCCTGCCGGGTCACCTGGAGCAGAGGCTTCACCTGGAGGAGACCACAGCAAACAGTAGCTAGAGAACGTCCCTGGAACACATCAAAACCCTTTTATTCTCGTAGCTTCATCAGAAAACTCCACTAAAAATATGAATTTGCACCAGATTCTATGAAAAACAAAAATAAATAAAGATAATTATGAAAAGTTAAGAAAATAATTAGGAATTATTAGTATTAAATAAATTTGTTTTAAAAAAATTATAAAAAGCTTGAGTAAATCACAAAAACATAAATTAATACAAATAGAGAAATAAAAAAACTAAAGAAGAAAAATGTATTTAAATTCACCTTTGGTTTTAAAAAATAAAGAAAAACACAAATAAGATTACCAGAAAATAAAAATAAATAAAGAAATTATTTGTATTTTAAAACCTACTAAAAATTTACTTGCCAATAAAGCATTTTAGTAGATTCTTCAAAGAAAAGAAAAACAAACAAAACATCAATATATCTAAAATAATTTGTTTACTAACCCTTAAAATCAATAAATAACACCATTTATTAGACCGATAAACAGAAAAAACTGAATGGGCAGATTTTCACTTTCCAGCGGTTCTTGAACGCAGCACCGACAGCCTGTAGTTCAGTCAGAAATTAAGTATAGACACTGTTGTGGGACGTGTTGACGAGTTTACATTGTGTTTACATTGTGTGGACATGTTGATGTGTCACGTTGTGTTCACGTTGTGGTTGATGTTGTAATGACGTTACCTTAGTGAACAGTCGCCACCACTGCCAGTTCCTGAGTTTGAGATAAGCTGCACAGTTCCTCTGCATCACTCTGAGAGCGCTGAGCTGCTGCTGCTTCTTCATGAAAGCTCTGAGATACGACAAGACGGAAAAGATTCAAGACACACGAACTTTAAAGACTTATTCTGATATTCTGTGGTCTGATAATGGTTTTAGTCTTACTTCCTGTGTCTGATAATGGTTTTTAGTCTTACTTCCTGTGGTCTGATAATGGTTTGAGTCTTACTTCCTTTGGTCTGATAATGGTTTAGTCTTACTTCCTTTGGTCTGATAATGGTTTGAAGTCTTACTTCCTTTGGTCTGATAATGGTTGAGTCTTACTTCCTTTGGTCTGATAATGGTTTTAGTCTTACTTCCTTTGGTCTGATAATGGTTTTAGTCTTACTTCCTGTGGTCTGATAATGTTTTAGTCTTACTTCCTTTGGTCTGATAATGGTTTTAGTCTTACTTCCTTTGGTCTGATAATGGTTGAGTCTTACTTCCTTTGGTCTGATAATGGTTTGAGTCTTACTTCCTTTGGTCTGATAATGGTTTGAGTCTTACTTCCTTTTGGTCCTGATAATGGTTTTGAGTCTTACTTCCTGTGGTCTGATAATGTTTTAGTCTTACTTCCTGTGGTCTGATAATGGTTTTAGTCTTACTTCCTTTGGTCTGAAATGGTTTAGTCTACTTCCTGTGGTCTGATAATGGTTTTAGTCTTACTTCCTGTGGTCTGATAATGGTTTTAGTCTTACTTCCTGTGGTCTGATAATGGTTTGAGTCTTACTTCCTTTGGTCTGATAATGGTTTTAGTCTTACTTCCTTTGGTCTGATAATGGTTTTAGTCTTACTTCCTGTGGTCTGATAATGGTTTTAGTCTTACTTCCTTTGGTCTGATAATGGTTTTAGTCTTACTTCCTTTGGTCTGATAATGGTTTTAGTCTTACTTCCTGTGGTCTGATAATGGTTTGAGTCTTACTTCCTTTGGTCTGATAATGGTTTTAGTCTTACTTCCTTTGGTCTGATAATGGTTTTAGTCTTACTTCCTTTGGTCTGATAATGGTTTTAGTCTTACTTCCTGTGGTCTGATAATGGTTTTAGTCTTACTTCCTTTGGTCTGATAATGGTTTGAGTCTTACTTCCTTTGGTCTGATAATGGTTTGAGTCTTACTTCCTGTGGTCTGATAATGGTTTGAGTCTTACTTCCTTGGTCTGATAATGGTTTTAGTCTTACTTCCTTTGGTCTGATAATGGTTTTAGTCTTACTTCCTGTGGTCTGATAATGGTTTTAGTCTTACTTCCTGTGGTCTGATAATGGTTTTAGTCTTACTTCCTGTGGTCTGATAATGGTTTTAGTCTTACTTCCTTTGGTCTGATAATGGTTTTAGTCTTACTTCCTTTGGTCTGATAATGGTTTAGTCTTACTTCCTGTGGTCTGATAATGGTTTGAGTCTTACTTCCTTTGGTCTGATAATGGTTTGAGTCTTACTTCCTTTGGTCTGATAATGGTTTGAGTCTTACTTCCTTTGGTCTGATAATGGTTTAGTCTTACTTCCTGTGGTCTGATAATGGTTGAGTCTTACTTCCTGTGGTCTGATAATGGTTTGAGTCTTACTTCCTGTGGTCTGATAATGGTTTGAGTCTTACTTCCTTTGGTCTGATAATGGTTTTAGTCTTACTTCCTTTGGTCTGATAATGGTTTTAGTCTTACTTCCTGTGGTCTGATAATGGTTTTAGTCTTACTTCCTGTGGTCTGATAATGGTTTTAGTCTTACTTCCTGTGGTCTGATAATGGTTTTAGTCTTACTTCCTTTGGTCTGATAATGGTTTAGTCTTACTTCCTTTGGTCTGATAATGGTTTTAGTCTTACTTCCTGTGGTCTGATAATGGTTTTATTCTTACTTGCGAGCCAGGAAGCCTCTGGAGGCACTCTGGAATCGAATGATGGTGTCGGTGATCTTCAGGTCTCGTTCTTCCTCCAAATGAGCCAGAACTCCGGCTCTGAAGAAGACTTTACTCTGACCGACCCTGAACAGGTTGTGATCCAACTCCAGAGCCCGGATCTGAACCAGAACAGTAAATATCAGAGTCAGTTTCCTCTGACCACCTCACAACCAGCTGATTCTGTGTCTACAATAACTTTAAGGTATTTAACGAAGCACTTGAAGTTTTACCTTTAAACTATGAATATTTTGCAAATCAATTATTTTGACTCTGAAGAAATCATAGCTGAAACATTGTAAAGAAAAAACGGTTAAAAGGTGCCAAAAATAAATGTTTACAAAAAGGTAAAAATAAAATATCACCAAATATCTGAAAAACAATGCTTTTCAAAAAAATGCTTGATGCTGGCATTATTTTACAGTCAACATGTAAATTACTATGTTTTACAACTGTAATGTAAAAAGCTGCAATTTTTTTTTTAAATCTGTAAAATAATAGTTAAAAAATATTTATTGTTTTTTAATCCCTAATAATTCTTCTTACAATCAATGGAAAACATTTTGCTCATTTAAATGAAGTTTGTAAAAAGTCTAACACATTATTATTTATAAAAATACATATTTTGGACACAGTTTTGGCCTCTTTATTTCCACCTTTCTCTCTGATTAGTTAGACATTATCAGTTATTGAACACAGCAGTGAGTATCTGTGAAGTAAACCAGCTGATTCTGAGGAGGGAACCGGTGGATTTTTCGTGAATTAAAGTGCTTTAAATTGACTCACCATGAGCTCCGACGCCTGTTTTCCATCCATGAAGGTTCGAGGAATCGCATTCGGAGTTAAGATCTCATATCTGGAAGAAAAACAGATTTAATGAGAGAGAACCAGAGCTGGAACCAGAGGAGGTTTCATCAGCAGGTGTTACAGAAAGACAACAGATGGTTACGAAAGGCAGCTTATATAAATAAGAACCTCAAACACTCACCTCTGTCGGAACTCCTGGAACGGGATCCGGTTGGGGAACCCTTGTCTGCAGATCCGGATCCCCTCCAGAACCCCGTTACACCTGAGCTGGTCCAGAACCAGGTGAGGCGACAATTTACCGGCCTGAGGAGACGAGGAGAAGAGTTAAAGAACCCAACAGAGATGTTAAAAAACCAACAAAACAGTTAAAGAACCCAACAGAGATGTTAAAAAACCCAACAGAGATGTTAAAAAAACCCAAAAGAACAGTTAAAGAACCAACAGAACAGTTAAAGAACCCACAGAACAGTTAAAGAACCAACAGAACAGTAAAAGAACCCACAGAACAGTTAAAGAACCAACAGAACAGTTAAAGAACCCACAGAACAGTTAAAGAACCAAACAGAACAGTTAAAGAACTGACAGAACAGTTAAAGAACTGACAGAACAGTTAAAGAACCCACAGAACAGTTAAAGAACCCACAGAACAGTTAAAGAACTAAACAGAAGAGTTAAAGAACCAAACAGAACAGATAAAGAACCAAGCAGAACAGTTAAAGAACCCACAGAACAGTTAAAGAACTGACAGAAGAGTTAAAGAACCAAACAGAACAGATAAAGAACCAAACAGAACAGTTAAAGAACCCACAGAACAGTTAAAGAACTGACAGAAGAGTTAAAGAACTAAACAGAACAGTTAAAGAACTGACAGAAGAGTTAAAGAACCAAACAGAACAGATAAAGAACCAACAGCGGAACCAACAAAGCAGTTATGTTTGAGAATGTTTGTAGATGTTTGCAGATGTTGGTTGTCTCACCCTCTTCTCGTGGTTAGGGATGATGCATCGCAGGAAGTTGGGGTTGGTGTTCCTCAGCGTGGCCATCAGCTTCGTGAGGGATTCTTTGTAGAGCTGACCCACGGTTCTGAACATCCCCTTCTTGGTCTTCAGACCTGCAGCTCCGAAGGTCACCGGACCGCTGCTCTCACCTGAGGACACCTGGTCCAGACCCACGATCCGGTCCACTGCACCACAACAGGTTGGTTTATTATCAGGAGGCAAAGAAGTTCTTACATCAACACCAGGACATGATGCTCTCCAGATCTTCTGAAACATCATGGTCGTTCCATCTAAAACATCGGGTTCCTTCTGCTCAACCACCTGAGTTACTTCAAGTTTTTTTTAATCATAAAATTTGACATTTAAAACGATATCTGTGAAATTTTAGCTTCATGTATCAATCTTTTTGATAAAATGTTTTAACATCTGTCGTCAGCTCACTTCCATCGGGTTTATTATTCTCCCATAAAACGACAACATGTGAGGAACCATTAAAGATAAAAACCTGGAAGTTTCCCTCATGTCACTGATCCAGATTCTGGAATATTGGACAGCAGATCAATAAACTCTGATTATGGAGGAGATAAAATATGGAAACAGCTTTCATGTCATTTTAGAAACTAAGTTCTTGTGGACGAGTTCTGAGTCATTTAAGGTCTATTTTGTGCCGTTTTATTCACTAATTTAGTGACATTTTGGACACTTGTTCAGTAATTATGGACAGTTTTTTAGTTATTTAAAACTATTTATACCAATTTTACATTATTTGAGTCATTTTGGTCAATTTTTTAGTCAATTTGGATCATTTTTGGTCTAATTTTGGACACTTCTTTAGTCATTTTAGACCAATTTTAACAGATTGTGGAGAAATTTTGAGTGGTTTTGGACCATTTTATCCAATTTTATTTATTACATGTCATCGACCCACTAATGGGAGTGGGTCGATGGGGGATTTTGTTTGTTTTCTCTCGAAGTATGTGATAAATGAAGGCAAAATTTCACAGATATCTTTATAAATATCCAGATTTTATGCTGTAAAAACTTCAGGTGAACCTGAGATGTCTGAGCAGATATTTTTCGACAAATGTGATGATTTCAATGGACTAATTCTGCTGTTTGAAGTGTCTCTACAGCTGATTCAGGATCACATTTCTGGCTGTGTGGTTCACTTTGTTTTTAATTCAAATGATGCAAATTTACCAAACAGTTAATTTCAGGTTGTTGTCTGTTGAATTTAATCCTCTTTAAAGCTTTTCCAGCTTCTGTCATCCAGAATGTGGCTTTTCGTGGTAAAACAAGAAGGAATGGAATCACGCAATCACAGCACAGTTAGTGAAACGCAAACGATGCAGGAATTACGACACGAAAATCAAGCAAAACAAAAAAAAGGCAGTGCAGTGGGAGCAGGAGGAGGATGAACCTACTGTCGGAGCCGTTAGTCTGCAGAGTGGCATAGGAGTCAAAGAAGTAGACACGAGGAAGAGTTTGGATGTCTGATGCAGGAGTCGGTTAGTGCAGAGAAAGAGGAGGAAACGAGCAAAAATGGGAGAAGACGAGAAGGAAAAGAGAGAAAAGTTAATTTGCAACAGAAAAAAAGGCTTGATTTCGTAAAACTGGTAGAAAACACTGAGCAGGAACATCGGGTAAAAGTACAAATATCTGAACATTTTTATAAACATTGAACCCACAAAAGCAACAAATTAAAGATTTAACTGTGAGGTTTAATTAGTCTCATGACATGTGCACGTAAAAAACAGGCGTGTGCACGTGATACAAGCTGACAAACAGCCTCCACGTGCAGTTTGGCTCATCGATTTGACCATCTCACAGTGCTATAAGAAGTACTATAAGAGTTAAAGAACCCGCAGAAGAGTTCAAGAACCAAGAGAGGAAATAAAGAACCAACAGAACAGTTAAACAACCCAACAGAGGAACCAACAGAGGAGTTGTAGCATGCATCTTTCCTGGTCAGCAAATCCAGGCATGTCCACCAGGTGGCGCTGCCAGTGAGAGTGTATTTTGGTCTATGGATGTGATGAGGGCCGGACTCGGATCACACATGCAGAATCTGAGGCAGATTGGAGCATGTTCAGGCTGGTTACACAGCACTTCCTGTTTCATGGCGAAACATCCAAAATGACCGCCATCAATTTATGAATTTAAATTATTAATAAAAGCAGCGGATGTAATTAATCAATCACTAGCTGCAATAATCAATCAATACGACTCACATAATCAGTTAAAAGGAGGAGTTTTCAGCTGCCTCTAAAGTCTCAAAGTCAGTCGTGTGATTTGAGGGTTTTGTTCCGCGAGCGTGCGCGTGCCTGGTTTTTACGTGCACGGCTGTAGAGATTAATAAAACTGCATTTAACGAACACAGCAGGTAACAAGCAAACGTCTCACCTTCCTTCCAAAGTTCTGAGACGAAGTGATCGGACGACTGGTGGAGCAGCGACGCCACGTTGTCGTTCAGAGGGTCCATGTTCTTCACCAGCCAATCATCAGCCTTGTAGTCCACCTGAGGAGGTCACATGATCACAGCGCTGAACTCACCTGCAGGATGTCTGTTTGACAGATTAAAAGGTAGAATGAAGAGAAGTTACCTTTCCGGCGTAGTGGATGATGGAGAAGTCAGCTTCTCCTCGCGGCTGCTTGGACTTGAAGAACTTGGGGTGGCCGCCCTGCTCAGCCGACAGCTTCTCCACGAAGGACCGGTCCGTCGCCCGGGGGAACCAGCACTCCTCGTCCAGCAGCGCCAGAACGCCGGGAGGATGAGCCTGGAGGGTTAGGGTAGAAGTTACTGAGAAAACCTGGAGAAATGTGGAGTTCATGAGAGAAATTCTGTTCACATTCTGATTTTTGTTCCATGAAGACCACAAACAGATTCGGAGATAAAGGGGCAGCCCTGGAGGAGTCCAACACTCACTGGAAACCAGTCTGACCTGGTGTTCAGTATGCCGACACAGCTCTACCTTTGGTTGTACAGGGACCAAATGTCTCGGATCAGTGATCCTGGTGCCCCATACTCGGGGTACATGGCTGTAGACCTTTTCCAGATCCACAAACGCATGTAGACTGGCAGGTCCAACTCCCATGACCCCCTCAGCAGCCAACACTTGTTTTATCAATAATAATAATAATAAATATTGAGTGTTGACGTACCGGCCTCTCGATGAGGTCGATGCAGGGCTGCAGGTCCAGACCGAAGTCGATGAAGTTCCACTCAATTCCTTCCCGCTGGTACTCCTCCTGCTCCAGGATGAACATGGTGTGATTGAAGAGCTGCTGCAGCTTCTCGTTGGTGTAGTTGATGCAGAGCTGCTCGAAGGAATTCAGCTGCACAGGAGGGATTCAAGGAAGGTAAGAACTCACGATAAATTCAATAGAAACTGTGGAAGAAAATGTACTCGCTTAGGTCAGCACTCTGGATAAAAGGACCTGATATATGAAGCTGAATCTTTACAGATACCATTTTATATATTTATGATCATGAAGAGACGGTGGAGCAGAAGGAAGCTGAAGATGTGATTTGGAATAATGCAGATGTTGCTGCTCTTCTGTCCCTGAAGTTACTGTGGAAAGTATTTAATATACAGAGCAAAAATTTCACATCTTTAAGAACTGACAGATTTTACATCATAACTTTTTTTAGGCAAATCAGAGCATATTTAAAAACAAAACTGTGATGATTCGGGGTGTAGTAAAACGAACAAACCTGGAAGATCTCGAACCCTGCGATGTCCAGGATGCCAATGAACGAAGCTCCTTGTCTCTGCCTCCGGTCCAGAGCTCTGTTGATCCGGTGAACCAACCACCGGAACAGACGCTCGTACGTCGCCTTCGCCAACGCCTCCACCGCAAAGTCAGCCTGAAAGAGGAGGTAGAGCCAGTCAGAAATGCTTCACGGGGGTTAAAGCTGCTCCACCTGGACAATGAAGGCCAACCTGCTCTTTGGTCTGGGCCTTCTGGACGTACTCCCGGCCCACTTTGATCCGCGGCGTCAGGATGGCACGGGTGAACTCCAACACGTTGATGCCCAGCAGGTGGCACAGCTTCTGGGCCGCCGTGTTGTCAGGCATCGAGGCCTGGTCCTGGTTCTTCTCCTTCATGAAGGAGATGTTTCCAAACTGGAGCACAGCGGAGATCACCTTCAGCATGGCTACAGAAGGACAGAAGGTAAGGAAGGTTTAGATCACCATTTCAGTCAGGGTTCAGCAAAAATCACAGCATGAAGGTCATACATGATACCAGCAAGACTTTACAAAATGACAAAAACATGAGACAAAATGACAAAAACAACAACAAAAACAAGACCGACAACAAAAACAAGACAGAAAACAACAAAAACGAGACACGAAAGGACAGAAATATCATCACCAGGTCCTGCTAACATGTTGTGGGAAACGTTCCATGAATAATAATAATTATTCACAATATTATGTTGATTAAAAAATGTTCCCACAATTACAGAGACATGAATGAAAAAATAAAACCAATAAAAGTAGATTTAAATTAGATTCTAAGTGTTTATTGGAAACTCAGTTTGCTCATCAGCGGGGTGGACAAGAGAAAAATGTTAGCTGTTCCTTCCTACCAGTCTGGTCTCTTAACAAGGAAACATGGAAGTGATGATCTCCAATCTCTAAATATTCTGTAGTTTGTCATCCCAAAAGTACGATCTGGACCAGACTAAAAGCATTTGGGTTTTCGGCGTCTAACACTTGGAAAATAATGACAAACAGATGTTCGTTGTGTTTCTCTTACAGAGCAGCTCCTCAGGGGTGAAGCCCATTATGGTCATGGAGTCCATGGTCTGGGTGAAGTTCTCCGAGTCGCTCTGACCAGGAACAGGGATGGAACCGCCGCTGAGGAACCGATACTCGTCTGCAGTACCGAGGAGCAGGTCGGCTGGACGAGGAAACGAAGAGATTTAGGTTAGAAAGTCGTGAAAATGATTTACAGCATTTAATGTCACTGGAGGAAGACGAGCCGGTGGGTCGTTTCTAGAAAACTCTGGAAGAAACTGGTGACCTGAGAAAATATCTCTGAAGAGGTATCTGTTATACTCAAAAACGAGACACACGCATTCATACACCAGTGCTCTCACACTGGTGTATGAATGTGTGTGAATGTTGGTGGTGGTCAGAGGGGCCGTAGGCGTGGATTAACAGCCACGCTTCCATCAGTCTGCCCCAGGGCAGCTGTGGCTACAAATGTAGTTTACCACCACCAGAGTGAGAATGTGTGAGTGAATGAATGATGGATCCATTGTGAAGCGCTACATAAATCTAATCCATTATTATTATTATTACGAGACAAAAACAAGACAGAAAATAACAAGAAGACATAGTAAAAACACAAATAACATTCTGGTAATCAGCAGTACCGTTAATGTCCACGGGGTGGCAGTCTGATCATGTTAAGAGCTGCATGTTTTATTTTTAGTCATTACTGGAGTAAAACCGGCTCATCTTTTTTGATGGTTCTTCTCTCACCTCTGGTTTCATCTGTGGCTCCACACAGCAGCTGGTAGAAGATGTGGAAGGTCCTCTCATCTTTGGCCTGACGTGTAGCTCGAGACTTTTCCAGGAGGTCTGGATTCATGCAGTCAAGGAAACTACCGCTAAAATGACTGAAATTACGCTTTAATTCTGGTCTGCTTCCAGTAATTCTGTCTGTGTAGATCAGTCTTTTATTATGAGAATATGTTAGCCTGCATGTAAATTTCAATTGATGAACACTTTATCGCAAAAATTACACTTTATTCTTAGAATATTTCTAGTAATTTAGAAATAATACATCCAGTAATGTTCGTCTAATTCCCCAGATTTTATATGCAAAAAGAGGTTTCACATCTACAGCCAATCAATATACAATCATACCACTCGCTAAACTAGCTAATTTTAGGTTAAGCTAATAATGTTTTGTTATATTAGCAGGCTGTAGCACTAGCTAACAAACTAGCTGCTTTTACGTTAAGCTAACAATGCGCTATGTTGGGCTCTACAGGGTTAAAGGATACAGGTTTCAATGTTGGCACCAACGATGTATCCAGCCACATCAAAGTTAATACGGATGAATTTACCCTGAAAACGAAGAAGTTTTAGTTAATTTCTGGCTTAACTGATCAGAGAGCTTTCAGTAAACACGAATCTAGTCTCACAAATCTGGACGAGTTGTCGTTCTTGACGGTCTTAGCGTTTCCGAAGGCCTCCAGGATGGGATTGGCCTGCAGCAGCTGGCGCTCCAGTTCACCCTGAGACACACAGCAGATCTCAGATCAGCTTCATCATCATCATCATCAACCCTAAGGTCCTCTCTGACTTCAGCAGATCAGCCATTATGTAAAACTCAACGCTCATGACTCATCCGTGAAAACAAAACGACACAAACTGAAGCGTTTCATCTCCAAACACATTATCCGACCCTCGAACAGATGATTCTCAACGCAAGATAATAAAAACTCCTTTTTCAGATAATCATTACATATATGTTATAATTTAAATTTTGCTCACACTTTTAACCCTCTGAACCCTGAACCTGCCAACAGGTATGAAAGGCGTGTGTTCTTCATTTAAAAATTACAAAATTTATACCTTTCATTTCCCCCCCAAAAAAAGATGAAATCTGAAAAAATTCACTCATCACACATCAATATGCATTCATAGCACCTGCTAAACTAGCTGATTTCATGTTAAGCTAACAATGTTTCCTCTATTAGCTGACTGTAGCACTAGCTAATAAACTAGCTGATTTTATGTAAAGCTATTAATTATGTTCTATTAGCTTACTGTAGCTCCAGCAAAAAAAAAAACAGCTAATTTAATGGAAAATTAGCTGATTTTAGGTAAAGCTAATAATGTTTTGTTATATTAGCAGGCTGTAATACTATCAAACATATTAGCTGCTTTTATGTTAAGCTAATAATTTTGCTAGCTGTAGCTCTAGCAAAAAACAAAAACTAGCTAATTTAATGGAACGCTAATAATGTTCTGATACATTATCGGGCTGTAGCACTAGCTAAAAAATGAGTTAATACTAATTTATTTGTAAGCACCTTTCTTGACATCCAAGGCCGCTTAGTTGAATTTACGTGCTAATGTTTTCTAGTATTACTTTACTGTACCACTAGCTAACAAACTAGCTGACTTCAAGTTAAGGTAACAATCCTTTTGCTGATTGTAGAAAAAGCTAATAATTTTTATGGTATTTGCTTATTGCAGCACTGGCTAACAAATCAGCTACTTTTAGGTTAAGCTAATGTTTTTCTATATTAGCTTGCTGTACCACTAGCTAACAAACTAGCTGACTTAAGGTTAAGTCAACAATGCTTTTGCTGATTGTAGGTTAAGCTCAGTGTTTTACAGTATTGCCTTTCTGCAGCATTAGCTATCAAACCAGCTAATTTTAGGTTAAGCTAATAATGTTTTGCTATATTACCTTGTTGTAGCATTAGCTAACAAACTACCTAATTGTAGGTTAAGCTAATAATGTTTTGCTATATGATCTTGCTAACTAGCTAACAAACTAGCTGAATTTAATGTTACTTTTGTGAAATAAATAAAAGAAATGAAACGTTTTTAATGATTTATAAAGATTTTGAGCTATTACATTGCTGTTCAAATTGAGGTGCAGATGGAGCTCAGGGGTTTAAAAGTAAACTAACAACACTTAGTTGAGAATCACCGTCACTGAGCGATGCTGGAAGCTGCATGTCGGCTGACTCTAGCTGCAATGCATGACTGCGGTTGTCGCATTGCCGATGCAGCAGCAGATGAACATCTAATTCCAGGCGATGCTGTGAAACTGTCACTGCTGAAGCCAGACACTGGGAGCAGGAGGCTAACGTGACTCAACACAAAGCAAACAATGTGCACACATTGACTGAGACACACCCACACCCTTTAACCTGCACACACCTGTCCATGTTGTTAAAACCACGATTCTACAAACACCTGAGGCCGCTACGCTTCGCAGAGAATCTAGAAACCAAACCTGACATCTAAAGAATACAACAAACCCAGAAACACAGAACATTTGATAGAAAAGACATGATTCTCTTTGTGCAAACAGAGAATCACATCAGGAAGAGAAATAAAACACGCTTTTATTTCAATCTGTTTGGACGACAACATGTGAGCAACTCTTAAAGATAAAAACCTGGAAATTTCTCTCATGTCTCTGATCCAGAATCTGGAGGATTGGACAGTAGATCAATAATCTCTGATTATGGAGGAGATGAAATATGAAAAAACAGCTTTCATGTCATTTTAGAAACTCTGAGTCCTTGTGGACGAGTTCTGAGTCATTTAAGGTCCATTTTGTGGCATTTTATTCACTAATTTAGTGTCATTTTGGACACTTTTTCAGTAATTATGGACATTTTTTCATAATTTTAAACTATTTATCCTTAATTTTAGATTATTTGAGTCATTTTGGTCAAATTTTAAGTCAATTTGGATAATTTTTTTATCTAATTTTGGAGAGTTTTTTTAGTCATTTTAGACAATTTTTAATCCAATTTTGGACTATTTAACAGATTTTGTAACTTTTTTGTCTAAATTTTTGTCTCTTTTTTTGTTTTGTGTCGTTTGTCTCTTTTTTGTCATTCTGTTTCTCGCTTTTGTCTCAATTTTGTAATTTTTTGTCTTCTTGTTTTTTGTCATGTTTTTTCACCATTTTGTTTCTCATTTTTGCTGTTTTGTTTCCTCTTATTCTTGCTTATGTTTTTTTGTCTTATTTTTATCATTTTGTGTCTAATTTTTGAAATATTTTGTCTTGTTTTTGTCTGAGTTCTGTCATTTTTGATTCTCCAGTAAATCCTCTATGATTCAGTTCCAGTTTTTACTGGTTTTACTGGATCACTAGAGATCAAACTGGACTGTATGTGGAACCTGGACTAAGAGGGGTCTGACACCCCTGCTTTAAAGAGTACATATAGAGAAGAATTAATGCTGCACAGCAAAATATTTCCTGAGATGCTGTCGTCCAAACATCCTCCACGTCTCCCCACCAGTAAACCCAAAGTTTCTGAATACTGTCATACTCACATACTGTAAACTCTGCAGAATTGCGGACAGAAATGAGTTGATTAGGTGGTGAACATATGGATGGATGAGACAAAAAAAGGACAAATAAGACAACAATCACAGTAACAACAAAGAAAACAGCACACAGAAATAAAGTGTACAGTTAAAGGGTCTGACTGTTAATGAGGAGCAGTTAGTCGTTAAAGCAGGAAATAGGACAGGAAGTAAAGGACGGCGGGATGAGCTCACCCTGCTGGCCAGAGAGCTGCCTCTGGTTAGAGACCGAGAACCGTCCATCTGAACGAAGAGGCAGAGAAAGGAAAGGAAAGGAGGCAGAGGAATGAAGGCAGCAGGGAAAGAACGTCAGAAATTATGCTGACATCAAGAAGAAAAAGAGAAAAAACTGGCAGAAAGAGCTTAAGAACATAAAATCCACTCTCTAGAACAAGAATTACACCTGAAACATGAGAAAAGATGCGCTTTTATCACTTAACTGTTTAAACAATGGAAATATGTGAAAATATATAACATTTTTTAAAAGACAATATGCTAAATTAGGGCTGAATAAGTAACTGAGCAATGCAATTAGCAAAATGCTAATCCAGCAATTAAGATTCTAAAGCTAGTCTGACTCAGAATTTAAACTGTTTTGCTGATTATTTTACGAATTCTATTATTATATTAGCTTTCTGCAGCACTAGCTAACAAACTAGCAGAAGCTAATAATGCTTCTGCCATATTAGCTGGCCGTAGCACTAATTAGCAAACTAGATAATTTTACACTGGGATAATAATTTTGCTATCTGAGCATGTGGTAGCACTAGCTAACAAACTAGCTGATACTAGATTTAGCTAATAATTTTTGCTATATTAGCTTGCCATAGCACTAGCTAGTAAACTAGCTGATTTTACGTTAAGCTAATAATTTTGCTATATTAGTTTGCCGTAGCACTAGCTAACAAACTAGGTGATACTAGGTTTAGCTCATAATTTTGCTATATTAGCTTGCTGTAGCACTTGTTCATAAACTAGCTGATTTTACATTAAGCTAATAATTTTTGGTACATTGGCTTACTGTAGCTCTAGCAAAGAAGATCTAGCTGATGCTAGGTTTAGCTAATAATTTTGCCTTATCAGCTTGCTATAGCTCGAGCTAGCAAACTAGCGGATTCTAGGTAAGCTAATAATTTTGCTATATTAGCTTGCTGTAGCTCTAGTAAATAAACTAGCTAATTTAATGGAAGGCTAATGATGCTTTTGCCATATTAGCTTGCTGTAGCATTTTTTTTAATGACTATATGGTAAATTAGGGCTGAATAAGAAACTGAGCGATGCAATTAGCAAAATGCTAACCCAGCAATTAACATTATAAAGCTAGACTGACTCAGACTTTAAACTGTGTTGCCGATTATTTGGCAAATTCACGTCACACTTTTGCTGGATGTGCTGAAACCCTGTCACATGTTTGAGTCTATTTATTCTATTTCACTGTTATTTAAGCAGGAAAAAAGGCAGCAGCATAAATAATCAGATTACAGATATATAACAGTTAAAGGTTAAATAAAAAATAATTAATCACTGTACCATCAAACACAATCATCATGCAGGGTTAAAGTGATTCAGAGATAATATCTACATCTGTCTGCCTGCTATTACACGGCGAATACTAAACAGAAGCTTGTCAGATCAGTTGGAAAAGATCAGATATTTTCCTCAGATTGTTCAGCCCGATCGGTTGCGTGGAGAAGCCGGTTTAAATCAGCTGTTCCTTCAGGGTTAAAGCGTGCTTTGGGTGTAAAAAAGCAGTAAGAACTGCATCTCCTGTTTTCTGTAAGAACAATAAAACTGCTTCAGTTCTCAGTCACAATGTCTGACAATCAGGTGAAAATATTCTAAATATGCCAAAAACTGAACGAGTTCTTTTGTTCTTTCAGTTAATTAGGTGGACAAGACAAAACATGCAGGAATAGTTTTTTGTATGCATTAAAAATTATTTGATTACTGCCAGTTAAAATACAATTTAGTGACTTGTAGGACAAAAGTTATAACTTTATTATCAATGAAATTCATGACAAAAACATGTCAAGTATGCGGGGTTGTTTAGCCAAAAGTGGCAAAGAATCCAAGCTAGCTAGCAGAAAACTTAGTTAAAATTTTGCTAGTTTGTTAGCTAAAGCTATGGCATCCTGATACAGCAGAAATATTAGCTTAACCCTTAATCAGCTAGTTTGTTAGCCAGTGCTAAAGCACTGTAATACAGCATAACATTATTAGCCTAATGTAAAGTCAGCTGGTTAGCTAGTGCTACAGTAAGTTAACACAGCAAGACATTATGAACATAAAAGCAGTTTATCTGTTAGCCAGTGATACAGCGAGATAAAATAGCAAAACATTATTGGCTCAATCTAAAATCAGCTAGTGTTGGAGCAAGCTAACATAGAAAAACAATACTAGCTTATGTAAAATTAGCTAGTGCTGCAGCAGGCTAGTGTAACAAAGCATTCTTAGTTTAACTTAAAATCAGCTAGTTTATTAGCTTGTGCTAAAGTGACTTGATATGGAAAAACAGCATGAGCTTAACTTAAAATCAGGTACTTTGTAAACTAAAGCTAAAGCAAGTTATCATAGTGCAACATTAGTAGCTTAGCTAAAATCAGCTAGCTTGTTAGCAAGTGTTTCAGCAAGCGAATAAAAAGAATTATTAGCTTAACCTAAAATCAGCTAGTTTGTTTGCTAATGCTACAACAGGTTGATATAGCACAACATGATTAGCTTAACTAAAATAAGCTAGTCTGTTAGCTAGTGCTTCAGCAAGCTAATAATAAAAAACATTATTAGCTTAACTAACATCATCTAGTTGGTTAGGTAGTGATACAGGTAGCTAATATAGCATGGTGTTATTAGCTTAACCTAAAGGTAGTTTGTTAACCTTTTACAGGGAAGATGATACATTTTTAACTGCTGGTTTGCTGTCATGAAAACAGAAATTTAACAATAGCAAAGTTAGAATTTTGATAATTTCACATATTACAGAATAAATCAATAAAAATAACAGAATATTTATTGAAAGCTCCTAGGAAGCCCTTCATCTCCTTACATGTTTTATTTTGGTAACACACCTGCACAGGTTCCTTGTTCCTGCCCAGAGTTCCGCTTTTATGGGACGAAGCAACATGAGCCAGATACTGGATGACCTTCTTTGTGTTTTCTGTTTTTCCAGCTCCAGACTCTCCTCTGTAAAATTCAGAGTGACACAAAACTACATGAGGAACACAATAAATACAATATCACAATAAATACCACAATAAATACCACCCTGCACCATAAACATGTGGTCTTTATTATCAACGGTATTTATAATTTTGAGCTCCTGTGGTGCGTTCAGGGTCTGGGGTCTAAACAAAAGCAGGTGTGAAGGATACAGCACTGTTGCTTTTGGGGGAGAATGAAGGAGAACGGAGTAAATAAATAGCAGCTGTGGAAGATCTAAAAGCAGCCGACGCTACGAAAACACAGATTTAAGACTACAGCGTTGGACAATGACAGGAAGAGTCGAGCAGGAAGTCGAGATGACAGGAAGGCAGGTAGATGAATCATAACACAGGATTTAATGCTAGATTTTGACTCTTGGCTGACCACAATATTTCCTAATTTATTCATTGTTAGCTAGTGCTGCAGCTAGCTAATACAGCTAATATACTGCGGGAAGAATCCCAACATGGACAACAATAATTTTCAAAATATTAGCTTTGCTACTGTTAGATTTCTGATAAGTTATGTTCACTATCATCCAATACGGTAGCATCAGTGCTAACCAGCAGTTAAGTATATATATTAGAACTAGCTGACTTTATATTAAGTTAACAATATTATGGTGTTTTACTTTGCTGTAACACTTGCGAACAAACTAGCTGATTTTAGGTTAAGCTAATAATGTTTTGTCATACTAGCTTGCTGTAGCACTAGCTAACTAGCTGATTTTAGGCTAAGCTAACAAGGCTTTTAGCTAAGGTTAAAAATGTTTGCTATGTTCCCTTGATGTAGCATTAGCTAACAAACTAGCTGATTCTCGGTTAAGCTAATATTTTTGCTGTATCAGGATGCTGTAGTTCTAGCTAAAAAACGAGCTAATTTTTGGTTAAGTATGAAGCAGAATATTTGGATTTGTTCCACGTTTTACTGAAACTCTGAATATGTAAATTCCAAAGCATTCGCTAGTATTATTTACTTACGTGCAGAGAATCGATTGATCTTCTCGATCTGCGAAAGATAAAAAACATCACAAGTTTAGACACGATAAAAGTATTCAGGCATCAGAATAATTTTATTTTTAAAAAGCAACTTAACATGGTTGAGTTTTTGTTTTTTGGAGATTCCTTTTGTTGCTGTTTTATCTTAAGTAAGAGTTGAAATCTAAAAATTACTGTCCAGTTTTGTTTCCAGTTGCTAACAGCTTTTGGCCAGTTTTTGAATAAAGTTGTGTTTTTTGTCTCGTTTTGGACAATTTTAATAGATTTTTGACAAATTTGGACTCATTTTCTACTGTTTACATCTAATTTAAGAAAAAATTATTTATATTGGACAATGTTGTTGTTAGTTTGGACAATTATTGAGTAAATGTTTTATCTAATTTTGGACTATTTTCACATAGATAGATAGTTTTTCAGACAGTTTCCATCTAATTTAAGATAAACTGGATGATTTATGAGTCAGTTACACACTTTACAGCTAACTGTAGATGAACTGGTTCATTCTGGACAGTTACTGAGTCCATGTTTTGTCTAATTCTGGACTATTTTCCAGCGTTAGACAGACAGACGCGTGATTTGTTTTCTGTAGGAGGCGGCTGGGTGCTGCTGAACCTCCGCCCACTGACGGCTGTTTTAGTCGACTGATGTTTAAATCTGTGCCGAGTCACTCGACTGGTCCTTCAGGCTGTCACACCGCAGAGACGCCGCTTTGTTTGCTGGCTTCAGATTCCCACGTCGGGGAGAATCCATACTGGTCCTACTGGTTCCTGAACACACCTGTGCTCTCAGGTAGACTCCCCGAGGCTCAGCTGTTGCTCAACCGATCCTAAAGCTTTAAACCATCGCCGGGAATCCTCCGCTCAAAAACACATTGTTGCCGAGTGCGTAATCTGGATCGTTTATTTTGAGGAGCGGCGCCCGGTAACGTCCAGAAACACGTCTGATAAAGACCGACCACACCTTTAGACACGTTTAAACACCTGTAGACCCCTGTAAACGGCTTCAGACGCCAGTCAGGGAGCAAAGAGCACAGGTGAGGCGATAGGAGGCGGGGTCAAAGGGCTCAGGTGTGTCCATACCTTGCAGCATGCTGCGGTACGCCGCCTCTGATATGGCGTAGATGTGAGGAGGCATCTCGTGGCGTTTCTTTCCGCGATACATCTCCACGATGGACTCGGTGTAGATGGGCAGGTTCTTGTAGGGATTCACCACCACGCAGAACAAACCCGAATACGTCTGAAAGACACAGAGATGGCCTTTAATTTAGGATCTCAAATCAATCACTCAATCAGAATTTATTTATAGAGCACTTTACAACACTCAAGGTGATCAAAGTGCTTTCCAGTTAAAAACAAATAATAATAACATGGGAAATAACACCAACTCCAAATGTTTCTGTAGTCTGATTTAATGTTTCTCACATTTAAAAGTCTCTTTAAAGACACTAGAACCTGCACAAGATTAATTAAAAATGTGAAATATTAATAGAATCAAGTTTTATAAAATATATTTTCTCTGTTCTTGTGATTTAGTTCTCTTTTTTAAATTCATTTTCGTAAAATACATTTTTAAATATAGTTTTTGTTTTCATTTTTTATAAATTTTTGTAAAAAAGTATCTTTTCCATTTTTTTCTGATTTCAGGCTCGTTTTTTTATTGCTTTTGTAAAATAAATATTTATTTAATTTTTTTGTGATTTGTCTCTTTTACATAATTTTTTTTAAAGAAATATATTTTTTTTAAGTTTTGTATTTTTATCATTGGTTCCATTTTAATTTTTTGTTAACATTTGTAAAATAAATATTTTTTTAGTTTTCGTGATTTCAGTCTCTTTTTTTATGAATTTCTGTAAAATACATTTTAAAAAATTAATGTTTGTGATTCTGTCCATGTTTTTATTTTCAGAATTTTTTGTGAAACAAATATATTTTTTTCTGTTTTTGGGATTTTGGTTTCTTTGAATAATTTTTGCAACATATTTTTTTAAATAGTCTTTTGTGATTTCTGTCTTGTTTTTACTTTCATTGTTTATTCATTTTTGTAAAATAATTTATTTTTCATTTTTGGTGATTTTTGTCTGTTTTTTGTCTTATTTTTCAAATAAATATTTTTTCCTGTTTGTGATTTCTGTCCGTTTTATTTTCATTTTTTACTAGTTTTTGTAAAATAAATATTTTTTTGTAATTTTTGCAATTTCCGCCTCTTTTTAAAATTAGTTTTGTAAAATATTTTATATAAAATGCATTTCTGTCTGTGTTTTTGTTTTTTTACATTTTTGTATAAGAAATAATTTGCTGTTCTTGTGACTTCTCTCTGTGTTTATTTTTTACATTTTTGTGTAATAAATAATTTTCTATGACTTCCGTCATTCAGAGCCTCAGTTTCCAGACGTTATAACTGGACACACGTAGTGAAAACAAAAGAGGAATATTGAGAATTGAGCTTCTAATGGTTTTATATCCTGGGATAGTTAAATCCTGTGACTCCTGTAGAAGCATAAAACTATCAATAATCCATAAATAATCAATCGGCTCCTCTAACATTCATTTCTCTGGTTGTTCTGCTCTAACTCTGTCTTTATATTTCCTGAGAGTCCTCTGGACGTTTCTGCAGCAGAAACCAGAGACGCCGGTTTGTAAACCGACTCCCGGCCTCTTCACGGTGTGTTCAGGGACTCACGTAGATCAGGCCGGAGTAGTATCTCTCCCGCAGGTTGTGCAGCACCGAGGCCTCGTTCAGGCAGGTCAGGTCGGCCATGTCCTCCACTTTGCTGAACCTCGGGGGGTTCATCCTCTGGACCTCCTCCCTGGACAGCGTCAGCTTCCTCTGGCTGTCGGTCAGCTCCACCTCCACCTCGTCACCGCGCTCCTCCCGGATACTGGCCGACTGAAACAGCGTTAGAATAAATAATAATAAATATAGAAATAAATGAGTCGAATCAAATGGAATAAATGAGGAGAAAAGCAGAGAGGAGACGCAAAACCAGTCACCGTCTGAAAAGAAGGTTGTCTTTTAAAAAAACATGCAGAGAAACGACAAGACGAGGCGGTAGAATAAAAACAGAGAGAAGCGTCAGATTTCCAACTTTTTGTTAGTCTTTGAACTGCTGCAGCAGCCAGGAACCTAAAAAGTCACAGTTACCACTGGAAAACAAGCTGAGGAGACAAAACAACCACAAAGAGACACTAAATAACACAAACGAGACACCAAACAACAAAAATTAGACACAAGACAAAAACAGGACACAAAATGACAAAAAACGAGACACAAAATGACAGAAATGAGACACAAAACGACAAAAACAAGACACAAAATGACAGAAATGAGACAAAATGGCAAAAACAAGACACAAAATGACAGAAATGAGACACAAAACGACAAAAACAAGACACAAAACAACAAAAACAGGACACAAAAGGACAGAAATGAGACACAAAACGACAAAAACAAGACACAAAATGACAGAAATGAGACACAAAATGACAAAAACAAGACAAAACAACAAAAACAGGACACAAAAGGACAGAAATGAGACACAAAACGACAAAAACAAGACACAAAATGACAGAATTGAGACACAAAACGACAAAAACAAGACACAAAACAACAAAAACAGGACACAAAATGACAGAAATGAGACACAAAATGGCAAAAAAAATGAGAGAAACGACAAAAATGAAACAAAAAAATTTGACAAAAATGTTACAAAATGACAAGAAATAAAATGACAAACAAAATGACAAAAGAACAATCCAGTATTTTACTTTCTGATCCAAACAACTTGTCATGGTCGAGAAATGATTTTAAATTTATAGTTTTACTAATTTACAATCTGCAGTTAATGTCTTCTCTGGAATTTTTACACTTTGAGGGCCGGATTGGACCCTCTGGAGGACCACTTTTGGACCACGGGCCTCATGTTGGACCCTCTGGAGGACCACTTTTGGACCACAGGCCTCATGTTGGACCCTCTGGAGGACCACATTTGGACCACAGGCCTCATGTTGGACCCTCTGGAGGACCACTTTTGGTCCACGGGCCTCATGTTGGACACTCTGGAGGACCGCTTTTGGACCACGGGCCTCATGTTGGACCCTCTGGAGGACCACTTTTGGACCACGGGCCTCATGTTGGACCCTCTGGAGGACCGCTTTTGGACCACGGGCCTCATGTTGGACCCTCTGGAGGACCGCTTTTGGTCCACGGGCCTCATGTTGGACCCTCTGGAGGACCGCTTTTGGTCCACGGGCCTCATGTTGGACCCTCTGGAGGACCGCTTTTGGTCCACGGGCCTCATGTTGGACACTCTGGAGGACCGCTTTTGGACCACGGGCCTCATGTTGGACCCTCTGGAGGACCGCTTTTGGTCCACGGGCCTCATGTTGGACCCTCTGGAGGACCGCTTTTGGTCCACGGGCCTCATGTTGGACCCTCTGGAGGACCGCTTTTGGTCCACGGGCCTCATGTTGGACCCTCTGGAGGACCGCTTTTGGTCCACGGGCCTCATGTTGGACACTCTGGAGGACCGCTTTTGGTCCACGGGCCTCATGTTGGACACTCTGGAGGACCGCTTTTGGTCCACGGGCCTCATGTTGGACCCTCTGGAGGACCGCTTTTGGTCCACGGGCCTCATGTTGGACCCTCTGGAGGACCGCTTTTGGACCACGGGCCTCATGTTGGACCCTCTGGAGGACCGCTTTTGGACCACGGGCCTCATGTTGGACCCTCTGGAGGACCACTTTTGGACCACGGGCCTCATGTTGGACACTCTGGAGGACCGCTTTTGGACCACGGGCCTCATGTTGGACCCTCTGGAGGACCACTTTTGGACCACGGGCCTCATGTTGGACCCTCTGGAGGACCGCTTTTGGACCACGGGCCTCATGTTGGACCCTCTGGAGGACCGCTTTTGGTCCACGGGCCTCATGTTGGACCCTCTGGAGGACCGCTTTTGGACCACGGGCCTCATGTTGGACCCTCTGGAGGACCGCTTTTGGACCACGGGCCTCATGTTGGACCCTCTGGAGGACCACTTTTGGACCACGGGCCTCATGTTGGACCCTCTGGAGGACCGCTTTTGGACCACGGGCCTCATGTTGGACCCTCTGGAGGACCACTTTTGGACCACGGGCCTCATGTTGGACCCTCTGGAGGACCGCTTTTGGTCCACGGGCCTCATGTTGGACCCTCTGGAGGACCGCTTTTGGACCACGGGCCTCATGTTGGACCCTCTGGAGGACCACTTTTGGACCACGGGCCTCATGTTGGACCCTCTGGAGGACCACTTTTGGACCACGGGCCTCATGTTGGACCCTCTGGAGGACCACTTTTGGACCACGGGCCTCATGTTGGACCCTCTGGAGGACCACTTTTGGACCACGGGCCTCATGTTGGACCCTCTGGAGGACCGCTTTTGGTCCACGGGCCTCATGTTGGACCCTCTGGAGGACCGCTTTTGGACCACGGGCCTCATGTTGGACCCTCTGGAGGACCGCTTTTGGTCCACGGGCCTCATGTTGGACCCTCTGGAGGACCACTTTTGGACCACGGGCCTCATGTTGGACACTCTGGAGGACCGCTTTTGGACCACGGGCCTCATGTTGGACCCTCTGGAGGACCGCTTTTGGACCACGGGCCTCATGTTGGACCCTCTGGAGGACCGCTTTTGGACCACGGGCCTCATGTTGGACCCTCTGGAGGACCGCTTTTGGTCCACGGGCCTCATGTTGGACCCTCTGGAGGACCGCTTTTGGACCACGGGCCTCATGTTGGACCCTCTGGAGGACCGCTTTTGGACCACGGGCCTCATGTTGGACCCTCTGGAGGACCGCTTTTGGTCCACGGGCCTCATGTTGGACCCTCTGGAGGACCGCTTTTGGACCACGGGCCTCATGTTGGACACTCTGGAGGACCGCTTTTGGTCCACGGGCCTCATGTTGGACCCTCTGGAGGACCGCTTTTGGACCACGGGCCTCATGTTGGACACTCTGGAGGACCGCTTTTGGTCCACGGGCCTCATGTTGGACCCTCTGGAGGACCGCTTTTGGACCACGGGCCTCATGTTGGACCCTCTGGAGGACCGCTTTTGGTCCACGGGCCTCATGTTGGACCCTCTGGAGGACCGCTTTTGGACCACGGGCCTCATGTTGGACCCTCTGGAGGACCGCTTTTGGACCACGGGCCTCATGTTGGACCCTCTGGAGGACCGCTTTTGGTCCACGGGCCTCATGTTGGACCCTCTGGAGGACCGCTTTTGGACCACGGGCCTCATGTTGGACCCTCTGGAGGACCGCTTTTGGACCACGGGCCTCATGTTGGACCCTCTGGAGGACCGCTTTTGGACCACGGGCCTCATGTTGGACACTCTGGAGGACCGCTTTTGGTCCACGGGCCTCATGTTGGACCCTCTGGAGGACCGCTTTTGGACCACGGGCCTCATGTTGGACCCTCTGGAGGACCGCTTTTGGTCCACGGGCCTCATGTTGGACACTCTGGAGGACCGCTTTTGGTCCACGGGCCTCATGTTGGACACTCTGGAGGACCGCTTTTGGACCACGGGCCTCATGTTGGACACTCTGGAGGACCGCTTTTGGTCCACGGGCCTCATGTTGGACACTCTGGAGGACCGCTTTTGGTCCACGGGCCTCATGTTGGACACTCTGGAGGACCGCTTTTGGTCCACGGGCCTCATGTTGGACCCTCTGGAGGACCGCTTTTGGACCACGGGCCTCATGTTGGACCCTCTGGAGGACCGCTTTTGGACCACGGGCCTCATGTTGGACCCTCTGGAGGACCGCTTTTGGACCACGGGCCTCATGTTGGACCCTCTGGAGGACCGCTTTTGGACCACGGGCCTCATGTTGGACACTCTGGAGGACCGCTTTTGGTCCACGGGCCTCATGTTGGACCCTCTGGAGGACCGCTTTTGGACCACGGGCCTCATGTTGGACCCTCTGGAGGACCGCTTTTGGTCCACGGGCCTCATGTTGGACCCTCTGGAGGACCGCTTTTGGTCCACGGGCCTCATGTTGGACCCTCTGGAGGACCGCTTTTGGACCACGGGCCTCATGTTGGACCCTCTGGAGGACCGCTTTTGGACCACGGGCCTCATGTTGGACCCTCTGGAGGACCGCTTTTGGTCCACGGGCCTCATGTTGGACCCTCTGGAGGACCGCTTTTGGACCACGGGCCTCATGTTGGACCCTCTGGAGGACCGCTTTTGGTCCACGGGCCTCATGTTGGACACTCTGGAGGACCGCTTTTGGACCACGGGCCTCATGTTGGACCCTCTGGAGGACCGCTTTTGGACCACGGGCCTCATGTTGGACCCTCTGGAGGACCGCTTTTGGACCACGGGCCTCATGTTGGACCCTCTGGAGGACCGCTTTTGGTCCACGGGCCTCATGTTGGACACTCTGGAGGACCGCTTTTGGACCACGGGCCTCATGTTGGACCCTCTGGAGGACCGCTTTTGGACCACGGGCCTCATGTTGGACCCTCTGGAGGACCGCTTTTGGACCACGGGCCTCATGTTGGACCCTCTGGAGGACCGCTTTTGGTCCACGGGCCTCATGTTGGACACTCTGGAGGACCGCTTTTGGTCCACGGGCCTCATGTTGGACACTCTGGAGGACCGCTTTTGGACCACGGGCCTCATGTTGGACCCTCTGGAGGACCGCTTTTGGTCCACGGGCCTCATGTTGGACCCTCTGGAGGACCGCTTTTGGACCACGGGCCTCATGTTGGACCCTCTGGAGGACCGCTTTTGGACCACGGGCCTCATGTTGGACACTCTGGAGGACCGCTTTTGGTCCACGGGCCTCATGTTGGACCCTCTGGAGGACCGCTTTTGGTCCACGGGCCTCATGTTGGACCCTCTGGAGGACCGCTTTTGGACCACGGGCCTCATGTTGGACACTCTGGAGGACCGCTTTTGGTCCACGGGCCTCATGTTGGACCCTCTGGAGGACCGCTTTTGGACCACGGGCCTCATGTTGGACACTCTGGAGGACCGCTTTTGGTCCACGGGCCTCATGTTGGACCCTCTGGAGGACCGCTTTTGGTCCACGGGCCTCATGTTGGACACTCTGGAGGACCGCTTTTGGTCCACGGGCCTCATGTTGGACCCTCTGGAGGACCGCTTTTGGTCCACGGGCCTCATGTTGGACCCTCTGGAGGACCGCTTTTGGTCCACGGGCCTCATGTTGGACCCTCTGGAGGACCGCTTTTGGTCCACGGGCCTCATGTTGGACCCTCTGGAGGACCGCTTTTGGTCCACGGGCCTCATGTTGGACCCTCTGGAGGACCGCTTTTGGTCCACGGGCCTCATGTTGGACCCTCTGGAGGACCGCTTTTGGTCCACGGGCCTCATGTTGGACACTCTGGAGGACCGCTTTTGGTCCACGGGCCTCATGTTGGACACTCTGGAGGACCGCTTTTGGTCCACGGGCCTCATGTTGGACCCTCTGGAGGACCGCTTTTGGACCACGGGCCTCATGTTGGACACTCTGGAGGACCGCTTTTGGTCCACGGGCCTCATGTTGGACCCTCTGGAGGACCGCTTTTGGTCCACGGGCCTCATGTTGGACACTCTGGAGGACCGCTTTTGGACCACGGGCCTCATGTTGGACCCTCTGGAGGACCGCTTTTGGACCACGGGCCTCATGTTGGACACTCTGGAGGACCGCTTTTGGTCCACGGGCCTCATGTTGGACACTCTGGAGGACCGCTTTTGGACCACGGGCCTCATGTTGGACACTCTGGAGGACCGCTTTTGGTCCACGGGCCTCATGTTGGACCCTCTGGAGGACCGCTTTTGGTCCACGGGCCTCATGTTGGACACTCTGGAGGACCGCTTTTGGTCCACGGGCCTCATGTTGGACACTCTGGAGGACCGCTTTTGGTCCACGGGCCTCATGTTGGACCCTCTGGAGGACCGCTTTTGGTCCACGGGCCTCATGTTGGACACTCTGGAGGACCGCTTTTGGTCCACGGGCCTCATGTTGGACCCTCTGGAGGACCGCTTTTGGTCCACGGGCCTCATGTTGGACCCTCTGGAGGACCGCTTTTGGTCCACGGGCCTCATGTTGGACCCTCTGGAGGACCGCTTTTGGTCCACGGGCCTCATGTTGGACACTCTGGAGGACCGCTTTTGGACCACGGGCCTCATGTTGGACCCTCTGGAGGACCGCTTTTGGTCCACGGGCCTCATGTTGGACCCTCTGGCCTAAATGCTCAATTCTTCAGTGTATTTTTCATTTATTTATGAGAGTTCTGTGTTTGTTCTGCAGGTCCGCTCTCTTTAACCTGAGGAGCTGAAGCAGACTTTGGTTCTATTCTTAGACTCTCTATGAAACCAGCAGAGACTCAGAAGGACGTCTGACATCCCATAATGTGCTGTTTATACAGTCAGTGGAACCGATCAGGATGAGGGACAGAAAACATCAAAAATCCAGAAACTAGTAATAATAAAAGTCCATAAAGATCCACGCCCTCACCTGTGCGACACACCTGGAGCTACAGCTGATCATAATCCACGTATGAAACCCTAAAACATCAGTGTTCCTGAGACCAAATCTATAAAAACCAGGAGAAGTTTATAAAATACCAAATAAGTCTTGAGTTCCCCTAAAGTCCCATTTTTTTCTTGTCCCCCTAAAGACCAAACTGGGTCTCTGATTTAAATCTACTTTTATTTTTTCATTCATGTCTCTGTAATTGTGGGAACATTTTTTAATCAACGTAATATTTAAAATAATAATAATTATTCATGGAATGTTTACCACAACATGTTAGCAGAACCTGGTGATGATGCTTCTGTCCTTTGTGTCTCTTTTTTTCATTTCATGTCCAATTTTTGTTCTTTTGTGCCTTATTTTTGTTGTTTTGTGTCTCATGTTATTCTTTTTGCTTAATTAAAATACAATGTCGACAAAAAAAAAATCATGTCAAGAGCGAATTATCAGATTTCCAACTTTCTGCTGTTCCTTGAACTACTCACCTGTGATATTTCATCAAAATTACTTCATTCCACTTGTCTCATTACAAATTTGTCAGAAATAAAATTTCACGGTTTTATTCATATTTTAAGTCTTTTTTTGAGTAGATGGAACCTCATGAGTAGTTCGAAGAGCAACAGAAAGCTGGAAATCTGACTACTTTCTGTGTTTTTAGCATTTCCTTGGTCGTGTATCTAAGATAAACCCGCTGCAGGTTTTGTGGTTCTCAGAACAAACACTCGGCTGTAGAAACGACCTCCGTGTCATCTTGAAGCACGTTCCGTTTACGTTCTCTGGGCGTTTGTGGAGAACCAACCCCGGCTCACCTCGTAGCCGTGCTTTGCGTTGTTGTCGTTTTGTGTCTAATTTTTGTCATTTATGTCTAGTTATAGTCGCTTTGTGTCTAATTTTTGTCATTTATGTCTAGCTATAGTCGCTTTGTGTCTTGTTTTTGCCATTTTAAGCCTAATTCTTGTCGCTTTGTGTCTAATTCTTGTCGCTTTGTGTCTAATTCTTGTCGCTTTGTGTCTAATTCTTGTCGCTTTGTGTCTAATTCTTGTCGCTTTGTGTCTAATTCTTGTGGCTTTGTGTCTAATTCTTGTGGCTTTGTGTCTAATTCTTGTCGTTTTGTGTCTAATTCTTGTCGCTTTGTGTCTAATTCTTGTCGCTTTGTGTCTAATTCTTGTCGCTTTGTGTCTAATTCTTGTCGTTTTGTGTCTCATTTTTGTCGCTTTGTGTCTAATTCTTGTCGCTTTGTGTCTCATTTTTGTCGCTTTGTGTCTAATTCTTGTCGCTTTGTGTCTCATTTTTGTCGCTTTGTGTCTAATTCTTGTCGCTTTGTGTCTCATTTTTGTCGTTTTGTGTCTAATTCTTGTCGCTTTGTGTCTAATTCTTGTCGCTTTGTGTCTCATTTTTGTCGTTTTGTGTCTAATTCTTGTGGCTTTGTGTCTCATTTTTGTCGCTTTGTGTCTAATTCTTGTCGCTTTGTGTCTCATTTTTGTCGCTTTGTGTCTAATTCTTGTCGCTTTGTGTCTAATTCTTGTCGCTTTGTGTCTAATTCTTGTCGCTTTGTGTCTAATTCTTGTCGTTCTGTGTCTAATTCTTGTCGCTTTGTGTCTAATTCTTGTCGCTTTGTGTCTAATTCTTGTCGTTTTGTGTCTAATTCTTGTCGCTTTGTGTCTCATTTTTGTCGCTTTGTGTCTAATTCTTGTCGCTTTGTGTCTTGGACCCTCATAGATGAGCAGTGAAATGCGTTCTGTGTACGTTCTCTGGACGTTTGTGGAGAACCGATCAGCTCACCTCGAAGCCGTGCTTCTCTGACGGCACCCACACCAGCCTCTTGGCGGCCCAGTCGGCCTGGCTGGCGGCCGAGAACACCGAGGAGCCAGAGGTGGGAGACCCTGGCCCCGCCCCTGACGACAGGAAGCGGGTGACATCGTTGGCTCCGCCCCCCGACGGCCTGGACATGGTACTGCTGGCACTGCAGAGGAGGAGAAGTGGGTTAGAGGAGATTCTGTGTCATCATGGAGCTGCGACGGCCTCATTCAGAGAAACGAGGAGGAAACCGACCGACCGAACAAACCGACACGACAGCAGAGGAGAAGTAACGAGGATCTGACGAGTCATTCCACCTTAAAGCCTCACAGAGCCTCACATCTCCGTCTCTGATCAGCTGGAAACCAAAGGTTTAAAACATTATTTCATTAGAAACTACTGAAGATAAAAACCTGGAAGTTTCTCTCTGATTTCTCATCGTGTCATTGATCCACAGTCTGAAACATTGGACAGTGGATCAATAATCTCTAATCGTTGAGTTAAATAACTCAGACGTTTGGACGACAATATCTCAGGAAATATTCACATTTTTTCTCCTTACAGACAAATCTGTGCAATATTAATATTTATTTCTACTCTTAAGATAATCTGTGCATTTTATTTCCATATCTACAAGTATTTGGACATTTTATTGTAGGACTGCATATTTTTGGTTTATTCTTATTTTTTTACTGAATGTTTTTTCATCTTCAAAGATTATTTGATTTGAACTGTAAAACAAACGTCTTTATAAATATCCAGATTTTATGATTGTGTGTTTCTGGTTCTCAGTGACTTGAAACTTTACATAATTACTACAAAAGTGTCCAGAACGACAATAAATTAGTGAATAAAATCTGTTAAATCATCCACAATTGGAATAAAAATGGTCTATAGTGACTAAAGAAGTGTCCAAAATTAGACCAAAAATGATCCAAACTAAATTAAAAATTGACTCAAATAATCTAAAATGAGGTATAAATGGCTTAAAATGACTAAAAAACTGTCCATAATTACTGAACGAGTGTCCAAAATGTCACTAAATTAGTGAATAAAACGCCACAAAATGGACCTTAAATGACTCAGAACTCAGAGTTTCTAAAATGACATGAAAGCTGTTTTTTCATATTTCATCTCTTCCATAATCAGAGATTATTGATCTACTGTCCAATACTCCAGATTGTGGATCAAAGACACGATGAGAAGCTTCCAGGTTTTTATCTTCAATGGTTCCTCACATGTTGCTGCTTTAATGGGAGAATAATGAATAATCTCAGACTATATCCGACATCTGAAGCTAGAACTGCTCTCATATCTTCATAAATCCACATTTTCTGCTCTAGATCTTCCTCCTGACCAGAGACGTTTCTGCTGCTTGGCCTGGAGGCCGGACGTCTTCAGAGACGAGAAGTGAACGATGAGGAGCTTCAGATTCAGTCTGACAGCCAGAAAGAACGGAGAAGAAGAGCTGCAGCTAAAGATGATTTTCTGGATGAATCGATCCGCTTTGGTCTCTAAAGTAGTCAAAAACACGCCAATAAACGCTGTTTAAATGTGCAGGAGGCGCCTGTAAACTTCAGAGATGAATCATTTCATTACATTCATGTTAAACTCTAAACTTTTTGCACATTCAGAGCAACAAAACACGCATTTCCTGTATTCTGGGGAAGATTTCTGTAACAATTTATGTCACAATTACAGCAGAAACGTGAAATTCAGGCATCAGAAGAGGAAAATCTGTGGATCTAAGTGCAGTTTTTACAGATTCAGTCCTCGTTTGGACTCATAATTTACAGATTTAAAGCAAAATTAGATCCAAATACTGAAACAGAAACCACCCTCAGCGCTGTCCGAGGAATATTTACGTCTGCTTTTAATGAGCTAATGCAGGAGTTTGGGGTTTTTGTGTGACAAAATATTTATTTCCATCATTCTGGTGAATTGTTCATCAATCACTGAATTTACACTGATTTTAATTAATAAATGACTCAAACCAATTCAATTATTACTCGTTTTGTCTCGGAAAAGTCAGAAAATGGTGAAAAATGTCAATTAGTGGTAAAAGATCTTCAGTTTACTGTCACAGAAGATGAAAAAAATGAAAGTATTTACATTTAAGAAGCTGGAATCAGAAATGTAATGGCTTCTACAAAAATAAAATGACACAAACTGATTCTTAAATCAGTTATTGATCCACTGCTGAATAATTTCTCATCCTGTGCTGAAATATGAGGGTTTTTTAGCCTAAATAAAGATATTTCTGCCATAAATTGAAGCAGAAAAATGAACAAACTGCTGCAGAAAAGTTCATCAGAATGTTTGATGCTTCGTTTTTTCGTGTGTCGTCTTTAACATTTAAATTAAAGCTCCGTCTGTGGTTAAAACCCACCGTTATTATCAATTACGTCTCACATTGATCTATGAATAATTTACTGATTCTTGCCCCGTAAATTATTTAATCTGACAGTTAAATTGATAAATATATCACCACTGCTGAGAAATTAAAGGATAACAAAACTGGAAAACTTAGAAATATTCTTTAAACCAACATCTGAGCATCAAACGATGAACTTCCTGCATCAATCCGTTTGGTTATTTCACATTAATTTAAAGCAAAAACGTCGGAAAAATCCCTAAATTCAGGCTCCGGGTGAGAACTGAGAATAAAATAGAAAATATGAGGGTTTAATTACAGTTTTTACAGCAGAATTAGACCCACTGCTGCACTGTTTGAGGCGTTTTAGCTTCTATTTCTTTATGTTTTGAAGCAAATGCAGGAGTTTTGGGACTTTCATGGAAAAAATAGAAATTTCCATCATTCTGGTCAATTTTTATGCAGCAATTTGTTCATTTTCTGCTACAATTTAAGGCGGAAATGTTGAAAAAAATACATTCAATTTGGGATAATATGTGGGGTTTGGATGAGTTTATAATTTTTAATCATAATATTCGCAGTTTAAAAAGTCTTTAGTTTAGACACAGCTTCTCATTTCATGGTTTTTCTTTATTTTATGACTATTTCTATCGTAGATTCTCCCTGAAGGCATCAAACTATGAATGAACATCTGGAATTATGGAGGAAACAAGAAAGAGTGAAATAAATCAGAACATGTTTAATATTTTGGATTCTTCAAATGATTCAATTTGAATGAAAAACTGACAATAATGACTCAAAATCTGTGTAGAATGTGTTAAATCTTGTCATAAATGACCCAAAAGAAGTCCCAGATAGCCCTGAACCTGAAAGCCCAAGAAACTCAGTTTGTTCAAAATGATTCTGTTTGAAGTAAAAATTTCCAATAATGAACCAAAATTCGTCTTAAAAAAACTCGTAAAACAAGTTGAATTAGTCCAAAACGTCTCAAAACTACTTAAAATTTCCCAAAACACATTAAAAATGGTACAAATTCTGTTCAATCTGGTGCCACAAGTCAAAAGAAGTCCCTGATAACCCTGAACAAACTCAAAGTTTGTCAATAATGACTCAGAATCTGTCCGTTCCGTTTGATTCTTTGCTTTGATTCCTGCTTTGAACACTCCTGTTATTCTCTGGATGAGCTTCATGAGGTAGAACCTGAAATGGTTCTCCAACAGTCGTAAAGGAGTTCTAGAGATGCTGAGCTCTTGTTGGTCCTTCTGCCTTCACTGTGTGGTCCATCTCATCCCAAACATCTGGATTGGGTTTAGGTAAGGTGACTGTGGAGGCCAGGTCATCTCCATCATCTCCTTCTTGGTCAGATAGTCCTTCCACAGCCTGGAGGTGTGTTTGGGGTCATTGTCTTGTTGGAGAATTATGATGGTCCACCGAAACCAAACCTGATGGGATGTCATGTTGCTGCAGGATGCTGTGGTAGCCATGCTGGTTCAGGGTTCCTTCAGTTTGGAATAAATCCCCAACAGAGACCATCATACCTCCTCCTCCATGCTTCATGGTGGAACCATGCATATAGAGACCATCCCTTCACCTTCTCTGGTCTCACAAAGACACGGCGGTGGAACCAAACATCTCACATTTGGACTCATCAGACCAAAGCCCAGATCTCCACTGGTCTAATGTCCATTCCTGGTGTTTCTGGACTCAAACTAATCTCTTCTGCTTGTTGCTTTTCCTTAGTAGTGGTTTCTGAGCAGCTGTTGGACCATAAAGTCCTGATTGATTCCGTCTCCTCTGAACAGCTGATGTAGAGATGTGTCTGCTAGAATTCTGGGTGGCATTTATCTGCGCTCTAATCTGAGCTGCTGTTAACTGGACATTTCTGAGGCTGGAGGCTCAGATGAACTTCTCCTCAGCAGCAGAGGAGACTCTTGGTCTTCCTTTTCTGGATGGTCCTCATGGAGACAGTTTGGTCGTAGAGCTGGATGGTTTTAGAGACTGAACTTGGAGATACATTGAAAGTCCTGGTAGATTCCTGGGTTGTTCCTAGATGGTTCCTGGTAAGTTCCTAGATGGTTTCTTGAGGATACATTCAAAGTTTTTACAGTTTTCCAGACTGACTGACCTTCAATTCTTATAGTAATGATGGATTGTTGGTTCTCGTAGCTGATTGGTTCTTGCCATAAAATGGATTCTAACGGTTGTCCAATAGGACTGTCAGCTGTGGACCAACCTGACTTCTGATGGTCCAACCCCGTTAAGAAGAAATTCCACCAATGAACCTTCACAAGGAACAGCTGTGAAGTGTAACCATTTCAGGTTCTACCTCATGAAGTAGAGGTGTGCGATAAGCCGAGACCTATCGTCATGACGATAGAAAAGTCTCCACGATAGGCCTTTTTAGAGTTATCTTATATCTCGTGATAAAGTCACCGCATTAGACAGTGAATGCACGTTCTATGATTTGCAGCTCTATACTTGTATGGTACGACAGTGTCGTTTGCCAAAAATAAAAGATCTACAAGCTAACAATGCGTCGCTGTTGTGCTGCGACGCAACGCGTTGCCTTGTTGAAAATCTGTTGTGTTCTCAGGAGCGGGAGTGGGGCTTGTGGCGGAGACGGCCTGGGGGGGCCGCGGCGGCAGCTGCTGCTTTTGGCGGAGAAGGCCCAAATATTCGGATCCGTTCGTCTGGTCTCCCAGGTCCAAATTTTGCCTTCGTTTTGTCTTCAGTTAAACTGAAGAATTCCCAAACAGCGGAAGGCTTCAGCATCTTGTTTTGTGTTTATGCAACGAAGTGAAGCGTGATGTCAGAGTCTGCAGCAACCCGGACATTCAGGTAGTAACAAACACGAACGGAGGAGCCGAGATGAGCCGACATATGTCTATATGTCATAGACATGTATATATTTTTATGTAATCACAGGACGGAATGAGCCGATATGAGCCGAAGGCGGAAGGAAGACAGTAGCGCCGCATATTCTTTCCGCCCGGTAACGTCCGATGGGGGGGGGGGTATTCGGATACCAAAATTAATATCCGGATACAGCCCGGAGAAGAAACCCTGCCCTCCACCCCCACCTCCAAAAAAAGAAAGCTAAGAAAACACTGGCCAGCTTTTTGAAGACCTCTCCTGTAACTGCAGCTGGCACATCTGCTTCATCCCTAAAAGAAGCAATCGAGGCAGAATTGAAGTCCTACCTGTCAGGACCAAATGCAGACAGTGAAATGGACCCTTTGGAATGGTGGCAAAAATATGAGGGAAACTTTCCAAGGGTTAGCCACCTAGCTAGGAACTATCTGTGGGTTCAAGCAACTAGTGCTCCTTCAGAGCGAGTGTCCAGCACTGGTGGCAATATTGTCACATGCCAAAGGGCAACTCTCAAACCAGAGAAAGTTGACCAACTGATTTTCCTGGCAAAAAATCTGTGATCGTGTTCAATGAGTCTTACAAAAAGTTAAAAAAAAAAAAAGAATTGAAAGACATGTTCTAAGTTTAGTCAAGATTCAGACAGTATTGCACTTGGTTGGTTCTGTTTTTCTCATATTTATTTATTTTCAAAAAGGTATTTACTATTTATATTGTTTTTCCCTTTTGTAACAGATCCAGTTACGCTTACAGTGTTTCCCCTCCTACATGACCGACTAGGCGGGCCGCCTCGCTGCTATAGGCCACCGCCTCACTGGTCCGCACCAAAAAAACAAGTAATGCTAAATATTAGAAAGCATTGACACATAAGTCCGGTATATTCGCCGCTGAAATCAACAGAATTTCAGCCTTTTCTCGCCGTGGCTGAAGACAGCAGACACATCCCTGTTGGTCGGTAACACTCAGTTCTCTATGACATCCCGCGAGTTCGTGTTTCAAATGTCGGTCGTTCCGATTGGCGAACAACGAGCATGGCGGACAAGAAGCGGCAGCGCTCCATGGTTTCGTTTTTCGGGGCTAAAAGCAGGTGTGTATCACAGACATATGTCAAATTAAGGATCAAAACTATCGCATGTCATCCAAATAAAGTGAGCAACGCAGTGTAGGCATCGATCTCGCTTCCTTTACTGAGTTACTGTTCTGTTGTCCACGGCGATACGAATTGACAGCGACTGTAAAAATGGCTCCAGTTAAAACATTTAGGCGACAAAACCCGTTCTACCCAACGAGACAAATGATTTCAACGGAATATAAAGTTCCTAGTTTCTTTTGATAAAATGATTTATAGAGTAAAAAATGAATTTGGTGCCTAACATGTAGTTGTTTTTAGAAAAAAGTAAAAGTCTCCACTTGATTCCAGATTCAAGTCCTTTGTCGTCTTTTTCAAATTAGTAATAAGAACTGATGTGACATTTTGGAATGGAGTGGAAATCTGACCAGAAAATAACAGACTGGACTAGTTGACGTGTTTTGATCGCAAGGACAAGTGGGTTTATATTTGTCATATTTTCTCCCTATCACTGATTTTTAGAAAAGAAACATGAAAATTTTATTTAATTTAGTTTTTGGACATGGCTACAAATACAACAAAATGTGCTCCAAATTGTGCCAGAATGCCCATTTTGCATCTTGATTTTCAACATTTCGGCCCTTGCCTACACCCCCCCACAGCCATTTCAGCCCAGTGGGAACAATGGCTTAAGTCTTTGCACTTCAGGTCTAAAGTTTACATTTGAATTTAACTGCTTTGCACTGACCTTTCCTCATTGATGTATTTTATTTTGTTTATTCTTATTCCTTTTTTATGTTTATTCTAGTAGTGCAACCTGAAACAATTGTTTTACTGAGAAACTGTGCCTTGAATATAGCGCACTTTGCTTTGTTGTTTCCTGGAAGACGTTGCAGAATAAAACCAGAGCAACTAGTCTAAATGGTCTTTTGTTTAGTTTTTGTTACCCTGTAGGTGGTTCTCCTGTTAAGTAACTTGAAAAATAACCATAAAAACCGTGTTAAAAAATATCGTGATAGTATCGTGACACTGGTTGAAAAAATATCATGAAACTATATTTTTCCATATCGCACACCCCCATCATGAAGCTCATCCACAGAAGAACAAAGCAGGAATCAAAGAACCTAAAATATAAAACATGTTCTGACTTCTTTCACTCTTTCTTGTTTCCTCCATAAGTCCAGATGTGTTCATTCATAGTTTGATGCTTTCTGTGAGAATCTACAATAGAAATAGTCGTGACCTTAAAGAAAACCATTAAAGGAGAAGGTGTGTCCAGACTTTGACTGGTTCTGTAAGTCACCAGCAGGTATGTCATCCTGCCTGATTCCTGAACATCAGTCTGAGTGTTTTCCACTTCATCTGTCTCTAACCTGTAACTCCAGCAGAGTTCAGGGTGTGGAGGCGACATGTTGACAAAGAGCCGCCAACACCCAGACAGTCATCGTGGAAAATATGCGATTCCTCAGTGACACCGAACAGCTGAGCGTCTCATAACAAAGTCTACAGATCTAAACCAATCACAGGCTAAACATTCAGCTACAGATAGATATAAATGTTAGTCTGAAGCTGTGAGTATTCAGACCATTCTACACAGAAAGATCTGCTGCACCTCACTGACACTCTGCTTTAGGGCATAAACCAATCAAAAGGTCAAATTTTAGAGGTAGATAGATATAAAAGTTCATCTGGAACCCTGAATACTCAGACCATACCACAATTCTACACAACGTGTAGAATGGTCTGCTGACCTCATTATTGTTCTGCTATTAGATATAAACCAATCATAAGTTATTTCACTGATATATATAAAGGAACGTAAATATTGTCATTTTTTAACCTTTTAAAAATCTGTATCCGCTAAAAAATATTCAGGATCAGTCTGGTTTAGATAATAAACTGATCAGAATGCAGGAATTTCCATGTTTGTTGGTCAGAATCCACAGAAATGAAATCAATCCATCAGAATCAGCAGGTTTTCATTTTACGCCATCATTTAGTGCATTACAGTAAAACGTACGAAATATTACAACGATCAGCTGCTCCAGATGTGCACGAAGCCGTGCACGAAGCCGTGCACGAACGCAGGAAGTCAATATCATGACAGAAAGGAAACTAAACGACTGCAGGACAAAAAAAAACACAGATCTGAGGCTGAAAACGTCCAGAGAGGAGATTTATAAAGAAACACACACACACACACACACACACACACACACACACACACACACACACACACACACTGCAGTACCTCTGGTCTAAACTGCTGCAGCTAAAACCTGAATCCTTCCTGGTCTGATCCATAGCAACCAGACCTGACAGTCCATGTGTGTGTGTGTATGTGTGTGTGTGTGTGTGTGTGTGTGTGTGACCCCAGAAACCACACCTTGAACGCACCACATGAACCACCATCAGGCCTTTAAACGCCTCACTGCCACAACACCCACATTATCGGTCTTTTTAACGGGACACAGACCGGGGGTTCGGTAGAGCCCCCGGTAGAGGCCCGGTACTGTCTGTTCAACCGGAGCTCGGTTCGGTGAAGCGTCTCCTCGTACAAAGCTCACCGACACGGAGCCTCCAGAGCCGCTAACGTTCGTACCGGAGGCGGCGACAGCTTAGCGAGCCCCGCTGAAGCCCGGCGGTCCGGTGCGCCTGTTTACCGGCTGGATTAGAGGTCATTAAACGTCTCACCTTGCGGCGGCTCGGGGCTGAGTTAAGGCTGCGGAGCTCCGGTCAAGCTGCTGCTCGGTTCGGTTCCCTCCCGGTAGGTGTGGAGCCTCCCGCATATGCGGCTTTTATCATCGCAGTGCCGCCGTGGAGCCGCACACCGTCCGACCGGAGAGCACTGAGGGCACCGTGTCGGCTTCAGCCCCGGAGACGCTGCTTCCTGCCAGAGGACCAATCACGAACCGCAGACTGAATGTCACAGCAACAATGCTCCAATCAGAATCCAGGACAGAGCCTTACACCCGCCCCTCCGACACCCCGGCGGCCTCCCGCCCTGAAGCGGGCAGAGAACGTCAGCGGGGACCAATCACTTTAATGGAACTGCGGACAGCTCCGCTCTCAGCCAATAGGAACCCTTAGGAGGCGGGTCTGCCTGTGATAGGCGTGTCGACCAGCCAATCAGAGCTCTGCAGCAGGTGCCGTGCGGCGCTGTCGCGCTACAGCAGGAGATTTGCGCTCTTTGTTTACCGCTGAGCGGCGACGGCTCCGCAGACACCGAGAGCACCGGGTCCGTTTGATTCACTCTCCGGACTCTACCGGTGGCTCCAGAACAGAGCCTCCTGAACCGGGACCGGAGGGCGCAGGGGCTGCTGGGAAAAAGTACACAGAATAAACTCCAAGGCGAATAAATTCATTTTATTTATTATCACATAAATTAAAACATTTACTGAAGAAAAGACATGTTTTTATTTACATTTATAATTTTATATTTTATTTACTGACACATTTTGAAACTTTAAGTATTATTATTTCTCTCATTATTTTTTATTTTCTCATTTTTTTTCTCATCTCTCAGAATTTTGTGTACATGACTAAATTGTTTTTTTAATTAAAATGTTTGATCTACTAAATGATAAATATCCTCAGTTAAAGGATAAAACTAAAATATTAAAAGTTTGTTTATTTTTTCTGTTTTTCCAAAACTACTTCTTGTGCAAAATGAAACCAATAATTCAAATTTATAGTAAATTTTCTTCTGGATGGAAACGACAGAAACAAGCAACAAAACACAACAATAAAAAAAAACACAGTGAATTAAAATCTGGTGGGGATTATTAAAAAGGGACTGAAATCTACATATGTGTTTTATTTTTTATTTTTTTGCATTTTTTACAAGAAGATATTTCAGCAGACAGTAAACAAACTTTTGTGTTTTACTTTAGTCCTTCAGTTGAGGATATTTCTTGTTTTATGAGATTATTTATCAGAATTCATAATAAATAAATACAAATCTTACTTGTTTGGTTAAATGTGTCGTAAAATTATCAAAAAATAAATCAATAATACCATTAAACATAAATAAGTCAAATCTTTTGTTGTTGTTTTTTGGTGAAAAATCATGTCTAGAATATTCTGTGTCAGATGAGGAAAATATTAAAAAAATAAACAAAAAAATAAATCAATAGTAATATGAAACAAATAAATTTTTAAAAATATATATTTTATTTTTTAGTTCAAGAAGAATGTCCAGAATATTCTATGATGGATGGAGGAAAAATACAAAAACAATTAATAAAAAATAAATAAATGATAATATTAAACAAAAATAAATCCAATATTTTATTTTTTTTAATTTTGAATTATTTGGTTAAAATACAAAAATAAGAAAAAACAATAACAATACTAAACATAAATAAATTTATTTATTCACTTATTTGATTAAAAAATGTCCTGAATTAAAATAAAATAAAATAAATCACTAACAATATTAAACATAAATAAACCAACTCTACCTTTTTTTTTCTTCTTGGTTAAAAAAAACATGTCTAGAATATTCTGTGACAGACATAAACAAAGATTTTTTTTAAATTATTTCCAAAGTAGGACAATAAATAAAATATGAAAGTGTAAAAGTGACTTTAAAGAAACAGAAGATGGTGAGAACCTAATCAGATAATCAGGTGATAAATGAGCATTAAAACTGTGTGAGAGGATAAATAAATAAAGAACAAAGCGACAGATGTGATTGAATCTGTTTTATTTTCTCTCCAGCACAGTAGAGAGTCGGTTCTCAGATGAACGTCTTCAGAAAAATCACCTAGGAAAGGTAGGAACAGCTTTTCTTACTCTTCTCTCTCTGTTAAAACAGGTGCTTTTATTTTACACAAACAGTGAAAAACCAAACGTCCCGGAGAGCGATTCTTTCTGGAGTTTTAAAAAGCAGCGTAGAGCTCAGGTTTCATCCGGTGGAGGTGGAGGCAGGGCGGCCCAGAAATAGAACAGGGTGGAACATAGAACATAGAACAGCATGATTAGAACAGAAAACATGATCAGCTGATATCAGCCTCCACCTCAGAGTGAAAACGTCTCTGGTTTGTGCGTCGCTCCGACAGATTATTGGTTAACAAAGTCTGAAAAACTCCCAAAGTTCAAGATGAACAGAAACATTCCAGGTGCCGACAAAGTGCATCTATGAGGACAAATAGAACGGCTAAAAGCTCCTCAGTCTGTTCTACTGCAGATGTTAAACCAGGGGTGTCCAACATGAGGCCCGTGGGCCTAAAGTGGTCCTCCAGAGGGTCCAATCCGGCCCTCAGAGTGTAAAAATTACAGAGAAGACATTAACTGCAGATTGTAAATTAGTAAAACTATGAATTTAAAATAATTTCTAGACCATGACAAGTTGTTTAGATCAGAAAGTAAAATACTAGATTGTTCATTTGTCATTTTGTGTCTAATTTTTGCCTTTTTTGTCGCTTTGTAAATTTTTTGTCTCTTTTTGTTTTGTTTTGTGTCATTTGTCTGATTTTTTTTTGTCATTTTGTGTCTCATCATTGTAATCTTTTGACTTGTTTTTGATTTTTTTGTCTTTTTTCCAGTAAGTCCTCCATGGTTCAGTTCCAGGTGACTAAATGTTGTGTTCCTTTGTAGACACTCTGTGATCTGGAAGTTGTAATGTGGAAATGATAAACTGAGGATGAATGTGGATGAAACTGAACTTATTTTTCTAAACAAATGTCAGATTGTTCATTTATGTTTTGTAAAAAGATAGTTTCTTAAATGTGAACATTTTGCACTAAAACAAAGGAACCATGAGGAGTTGTGGTTATTTAGAGGTTATTATGCTGTGGTTTTACTGGTTTTACTGGAGATCAGACTGTGAACCTGGACAAAGATGAGTTTGACTCCCCTGTGTTAAAGTGACTGAAAATAAAAACAGCGTTCTTCAAAAACGCACAATAAAAACAACCTGAAAAAAACTGCTGCATGTGAATCTCTGTCCTGAAGGCACCGCCTGCTGAACCAACATCAACATTAAACAGTTTAGGAGCACAAAAATACAGAATAATGTGCAGAAAAGGTTGCATAGTTTCAGGTTTCTCAGTCGAGAAACGTCATCCTCAGACGTTGAACGTCTTAACTGCGTTTATAGGAACCAGTCTGTGGCTTTAAAAGTCCTCCAAGACACTTCATTTATCATCAGTTCATAAGAATCCAAAAGAACAAAACAACAGCGAGAAAATACAAGAAGAAACTGCAGACAGAAGAGCAGGAAACGCTGCAGACATCACCTGCTTCATTCAGTTTAACACTAACGTCACATTAAAGAAAGCAGAGGACTTTTTTTGCACTTTGCAGAACAAAATACAAAAAATAAAAACAAAGCCAACAACATCACACGGGAACAAACGGGTGGAAACCGCTGCTAGTTTCCAGCTGTTTCTCCGTGACGTCGCTCTGCTGCGATACTTACCACCAGGAAATAAAAGAAACATTCCAGAAAGCTCCTCAAACTGTGGAAAATCGTGCTGCAGTTACAGGATACAGCCACTGGGGGGCGCTGCTGCATGTCCTACCAGATGTGCGCTGTGGTGGTGATGGGCCAGATGTGAGATTCAGCAGACGAGTTTTCAATTATTCTAAAGATTGCCAGGACCAATCAGACAACCGACTCAGAACCCAGACGTTCTCCTTCCTCATTTCTGCAGAGTTCTGGAGCAAATCTGGGTTTTATCTCCTGTCTAACCTCTGGTTCTATCACCACAGGTTCTACCTTCTCCAGTTCTATAGCCACTGGTTCTATCACCACTGGTTCTAGCCCTTACCCTCCACTGGTTCTGTCTCCTCTAAATCTCTGGTTCTGTCATCGTCTTTTCATCTCTACTTCCCTAAACTCCATCTTCCAGGTTCAGTTGTAGTGAAGGTGTTCCACCAGCGAGGATCTCCGGGTTGGAGGCGAGCGTTGCCCCGGTTCCGGATCCGGATCGTCCTCGGGAGAGACAAGCTGCAGAGCCACTTCGTTCTCATAGCAGAAGGACGATCTGGAGCTGTGGATGTATTTCTCCTCAGCGAGTGCTTTGGCGCTGCAGGACGGAGTGTTTGGGATCTCGTAGGTCCGATGGAAAAACGAGTAGTCCACCTGGAGGAAAAGCAGAGAAGAAGAAGATTCAGACTCAAAATGACCTCCAGAAACTTCTACCTCTTCGTCTCTTGATTCTGGAAAGAAATCTCACAAGCTGCTCCAAAATGATTGACGAAATTTGATAGCAAAATGTTTCTAAAATGGTTCAAAAATTGTCCCAAAGGACCCAAATTTCTTCAGCAATGATGGGAACTTGTCAAAAACAATTAGCTGTCAAAAACGGATCAAATTTGTCCCAAATTTTTCCAGAACAACTTGAAAAGTGCAAAAATCAGTTCAGAAAATCTCCGAAATTACTTCAAACTGTCCAGAATAATTTGAAAGTTGCCCCAAACGACTTTTGTGACAAAAAATAGCTTAAAACAAAATTAGCCAAACAAACTCATATACAACATTGTAAAGCCCATCCAAAATGAGTTCTAAACTGTTCTCAATGACTTTAGAGCGTCTAAAAAGACTCAAGCATTGTCCCAAAGGACTTCAATCTGTTCAAACTTGAAAAGCATCTAAAATGAGTTAGAACATGAACAAAAAACTATAACTGTCCAAGATCATTTGAATTGTCTCAAAAGGACTCAAAGTTCTCAAAAATGTCTTGAAGCTTGTCCTAAATTAGCGAAAAAAATTCCAAAAATTAGTAAAAAAAATGTCAAAATGACTCTAAAGTTGCCGCAAAGGACTTCAAGTTCTACAAGTGTCTTGAAACTTCTCCAAAATTAGTTAAAACTATCTCACACAACTCATGAAGTGTCTAGAAGTTGGTCAAAAGGACTCAAACCCCTCAAAATGTCTTGAAACTTATCTAAAAACCTCTCAAAATGAGTTAAAACTGCACATCATGACTGTAAAATTGTACAAAAACTTCTCCAAATGTTTGGAAACTCCTGTGAAATTAGAAAGTGTTCCAGCTGACTCAAACATTGTCCTAAAGGACTCAAACTACTCAAAAATGTCTTGAAACTCATTTAAAACCAGTTCAGAACGTCTCCAGAAGTGGTAGAACTGGACCGGTGTCTGTGGTGGAATCGTGGAATCAGAATGTTCCAGAGGACAGAACATTAAAGTGATATCAGATGGAAACAGGAAACAGATTAAAAGGTTCTGATCTCATGACGTCAACAGTTTGTTGTTTTGCTTTAAAGTGGAAGAAGAATGAAAGCATGAGCGGACTTCACAGCTCTGACCTGGTAGCAGTCTTTCCTCTCAAACAGCACCGGCTCGAATCGGTGTCCCCAGAGGATCTCAGAGGCCAGGTAGGAGCTCCGGCACTGGGTGGTCATGGCCGTGGCCTCCACCATGCCCTCCAGGATCACCACCACCTCCAGCTCCGAGTCGCTCTCCAGCATCCGGCGGTCCATCTCAAAGAACGGCGACTCGTCGTTGATCTCGTGGACGATGGTGACGGGCGACACCAGGAAGATCCGGTCGGTCCCAGTGTCAAAGCCCACGTTGATGTCGGCGTTGTCCAGCGGCAGGAACTCGCCCTCTGGGGTCACCCTGGACTGGAGAACAAGAGAGGAGACAATGTCAGGATGAGACAGTGTCCACAGGAGACGCTGCAGATAACGGAGACAACACTGAAAAAAACATCTACAAAAAAAGAAAATCTGACAGTAAAAAATACACGAAAAACAGTGGAATACTGTAAAAATAAAATCGTCCATCTATCCATCATCCTTGATACATCCATAATCCATCCATCATCCGTCCATCATCCACCATCCATCCATCCATGATCGATCCATCATCCATCCATCCATCCATCCATCCATCATCCATCCATCCATCTATCCATCATCCTTGATACATCCATTATCCATCCATCCATGATCGATCCATCATCCATCCACCATTCATCCATCCCCCATCCATCATCCATTATCCATCATCCATCCATCCATCGTCCATCCATCCATCATTCATCCATCCATCCATCCATCATCCACCCATCCATCATCATCATTCATCAATCATTCATCCATCCATCCATCATCCATCCATCCATCCATCCATCCATCATCCATCCACCCATCCATCATTCATCCATTCATCATTCATCCAACATCCATTGATCCATCATCCATCCATCCATCATCCATCCATCTATCCATCCATCCATCCCCTATCATACATCCAGGCTGGGTCCTGAACCTGGGATCTTCTAGCTGTGAGGTGACAGCACTAACCACTGGACCACTGTGTAGCCCTGGACTGTAAATAAAACATTAAAAACATTTAACACCACCTCCACAGGTAATCTGAGAAGAATAAAGATGAAATGTCTCCTGGTGACTCTGAAGCTTAGCGTTGGTTATTTGTTTTATTTACTGAGGCTCATCACCCCGCCTCCACTGTGGAGCAACATCCAGCATTTAGAATCATATTTCTTTGATCCGTTGCTAAACTTAATCCCATCGGCCCCGTTCTCTTTCCAGTCTGATCTGGTTTCTGCTCTTTGGAGATGAAACTCTGCAGCAGCGACGCTCCACAGATCCTGACCCTCCAAAGAATCACACGGCAATGACAGAAACAAGTTTATACGGTCCGGGTCAGCCTGGAGGTAAATACCATCAGAAACACTCGTACGGGACACAAGAGGAAATGAGATGAAGGACAATGGGCTCCGGTTAAAGAACGGAGGCTCTTAATCCACGGCAAATCTTCCTAACCCCTGCAGGAAAATAAAACACGCTCTCATTAAGTGCAGCCTCAGAATAAAGGCCAGATGGTCGATCGTTCCCTCCGCTGGAACCTTTTTTATTCTCTCACAGGGCCATCGTTTAGGGATTTATTTTTTTAGTCTCAACAAACGGCTCCTTTAACCTCATGTTTCATTTTCCCTTCACTCACCTTCAGTGGGAGATATATATATCTACATACACACAATGTATTTATAGATAGATAGATAGATAGACAGATAGATAGATAGATACAGTAGGTACAGAAAGTATTCAGACCCCTTGAAGTTTTTCACTCTGTGTCATTGCAGCCATTTGCCAAAATCAAAAAAGTTCATTTTATTTCTCATTAATGTACACTCAGCACCCCATCTTGACAGAAAAAAACAGAAATGTAGAAATTTGTGCAAATGTATTAAAAAAGAAAACCTGAAATATGACATGGTCAGAAGTATTCAGAGCCTGTGCTCAGTATTGAGTAGAAGCTCCTTTTCAGCTCGTACAGCCATGAGTCTTCTTGGGAATGACGCAACAAGTTTTTCACACCTGGATTTGGGGATCCTCTGCCATTCTTCCTTGCAGATCCTCTCCAGTTCTGTCAGGTTGGATGGTGAACGTTGGTGGACAGACATTTTCAGGTCTCTCCAGAGATGCTCAATTGGGTTTAGGTCAGGGCTCTGGCTGGGCCAGTCAAGAACGGTCACAGAGTTGTTGTGAAGCCACTCCTTTGTTATTTTAGCTGTGTGCTTAGGGTCATTGTCCTGTTGAAAGGTGAACCTTCAGCCCAGTCTGAGGTCCTGAGCGCTCTGGAAGAGGTTTTCCTCCAGGATATCTCTGTACTTGGCCGCATTCATCCTTCCTTCAATTGCAACCAGTCGTCCTGTCCCTGCAGCTGAAAAACACCCCCCCCTCCACAACATGATGCTCCCACCACCATGTTTCACTGTAGGGATTGTATTGGGCAGGTGATGAGCAGTGCCTGCTTTTCTCCACACATACCGCTTAGAATTAACAGCAGAAAGTTCAATCTTGGTCTCATCAGACCAGAGAATCTTATTTCTCATAGTCTGGGAGTCCTTCATGTGTTTCTTCAAACTCCATGTGGCTTTCATGTGTCTTGCACTGAGGAGAGGCTTCCGTCGGGCCACTCTGCCATAAAGCCCCGACTGGTGGAGGGCTGCAGTGATAGTTGACTTTGTGGAACTTTCTCCTATCTCCTGACTGCATCTCTGGAGCTCAGCCACAGTGATCTTTGGGTTCTTCTTTACCTCTCTCACCAAGGCTCTTCTCCCACCATTGCTCAGTTTGGCTGGACGGCCAGGTCTAGGAAGAGTTGTGCTCGTCCCAAACTTCTTCCATTGGAGGATTATGGAGGCCACTGTGCTCTGAGGAACCTTGAGTGCTGCAGAAATTCTTTTGTAACCTTGTCCAGATCTGTGCCTTGCCACAATTCTGTCTCTGAGCTCCTTGGGCAGTTCCTTCCACCTCATGATTCTCATTTGCTCTGACATGCACTGTGAGCTGTAAGGTCTTATATAGACAGGTGTGTGCCTTTCCTAATCAAGTCCAATCAGTTTAATTAAACACAGCTGGACTCCAATAAAGAAGCAGAACCATCAGGAGGAGGATCAGAAGAAATGGACAGCATGTGAGTTAAATATGAATGTCGCTGCAAAGAGTCTGAATACTTCTGACCATGTCATATTTCAGTTTTTCTTTTTTAATACATTTGCACAAATTTCTACATTTCTGTTTTTTCTGTCAAGATGGGGTGCTGAGTGTACATTAATGAGAAATAAAATGAACTTTTTTGATCTTGGCAAATGGCTGCAATGACACAGAGTGAAACGTTTCAAGGGGTCTGAATACTTTACTACACACTGTACATGTACATATATATATATATATATATATGTATATATATATATATATATATATATGTGTGTGTGTGTGTACACACACAATGTATTATATAGATAGATAGACATACAGACAGACAGATAGATAGATAGATACACACGTGGACAAAATTGTTGGTACCCCTCAGTTAAAGAAGGAAAAACCCACAATTCTCACTGAAATCACTTGAAACTCACAAAAGTAACAATAAATAAAAATTTATTGAAAATTAAATAATCAAAAACAGCCATTACTTTTGAATTGTTGATTAACATAATTATTTAAAAAAACAAACTAATGAAACAGGCCTGGACAAAAATGATGGTACCTCTATAAAAGATTGAAAACTATTTGACCAGAGTGACATGATTAACTCAGGTGTGTCATTTAATTGACATCACAGGTGTTTCCAAACTCATAATCAGTCAGTCTGCCTATTTAAAGGGAGACAAGTAGTCACCCTGCTGTTTGGTGAAAAGGTGTGTACCACACTGAACATGGACAACAGAAAGCGAAGGAGAGAATTGTCCCAGGACATCCGAAAAAAAATGATAGACAAACATCTTAAAGGTAAAGGCTATAAGACCATCTCTAAACAGCTTGAAGTTCCTGTGACAACAGTGGCTCATATTATTCAGAAGTTCAAGACCCACGGGACAGTAGCCAACCTCCCTGGACGTGGCCGCAAGAGGAAAATTGATGACAAATTGAAGAGACGGATCGTTGGAATTGTATCCAAAGAGCCCAGAGCAACCTCCAAAGAAATTAAAGGTGAACTCCAAGGCCAAGGTACATCAGTGTCAGATCGCACCATTCGTCGTTGTTTGAGCCAAAGTGGACTTCATGGGAGACGACCAAGGAGGACACCACTGCTGAAAAAAACTCATAAAAAAGCCAGACTGGAATTTGCAAAAATGCATGTTGACAAGCCACAAAGCTTCTGGGAGAATGTCCTTTGGACAGATGAGACCAAACTGGAGCTTTTTGGTAAGGCACATCAACTCTATGTTCATAGACTCAAAACCAAGCATACGAAGAAAAGAACACTGTCCCTACGGTGAAACATGGAGGAGGCTCAGTAATGTTTTGGGGCTGCTTTGCTGCATCTGGCACAGGGTGTCTTGAAAGTGTGCAAGGTACGATGAAATCTGAAGACTATCAAGGCATTCTGGAGAGAAATGTGCTGCCTAGTGTCAGAAAGCTTGGTCTCAGTCGCAGGTCATGGGTCTTCCAACAGGACAACGATCCAAAACACACAGCCAAAAACACCCAAGAATGGCTGAGAGAAAAGCGTTGGACTATTCTAAAGTGGCCTTCTATGAGCCCAGATCTGAATCCCATTGAACATATGTGGAAGGAGCTGAAACATGCCATTTGGAGAAGACACCCATCAAACCTGAGACAACTGGAGCTGTTTGCTCATGAGGAGTGGGCCAAAATACCTGTTGACAGCTGCAGAACGCTCATTGACAAATACAGAAATCGTTTAATTGCAGTGATTGCCTCAAAAGGTTGTGCAACAAAATATTAAGTTATGGGTACCATCATTTTTGTCCAGCCCTATTTCATTAGTTTGTTTTTTTAAATAATTATGTTAATCAACAATTCAAAAGTGATGGCTGATTTTGATTATTTAATTTTCAATAAATTTTTATTTATTGTTACTTTTGTGAGTTTCAAGTGATTTCAGTGAGAATTGTGGGTTTTTCCTTCTTTAACTGAGGGGTACCAACAATTTTGTCCACGTGTGTAGATAGATAGATAGATAGATAGATAGAGATATACATTGTGTATGTATATACATACATACACATACACACATATCATTTATAGTACAATTTATAATATTATAACGTTAATTTATATTATAATTTGATTATTTTACTCATTTTTAATCTTTTTTTCTGTATTTGTTTTATATATATGTACACATATTTGTATTTTTCTTTTTTGCTTGTTTTGCTAATTGTCTTCTATCTTTCAATTTAGATATTATTATTATTATTATTATTATTATTATCAAATCTTTTAGATTTATTTAATTTTTTGCTATTTTTTCTGTATTTGGGTTAAGTAATAAACAAATTTCTGACATATGGCGGAATGAGCAGCCTTGGAGGAGGACTGCTCTGTCTGAGGACTTTTCCAGTTTATTTACAGTCATTTTTCTTTTTCCCTCCACTCACCTTCAGTAGTTGTGCCCGGACGTGAGCCTCTACCAGGTGGCTCTTCCGGAGGTTTCCGACCCTCCACATCATGCAGAGTTTTCCGTCCCTCAGCGCCACCACCGCCGTGTCGGAGAACACCAGCGTCTCGTTGCGCTTCTTGGGCTTGGCGATCTTTGCCATGACCGCCCCGATGATGAAGGCGTCGATAATGCAGCCCACGATGCACTGCAAGACGACCGCCACCACCGCCAGGGGGCACTCCTCAGTCACGCTCCGGAAGCCGTAACCGATGGACGTCTGCGTCTCCAGGGAGAACAGGAAGGCCGCCATGAAGCTGTTCACCTGGAGGAAGCACGGCTCCTCCACAGCCGCCTCTCTGTCGGACTCGCCTCCGGAGCCGGCTTCTCCCGACCCCCCGGGAGAGGAGCCCGTGCCGGGGGTGAGGCGGACGGAGAGATCCCCGTGCGCGGAGGCGATGAGCCAGAAGGCGAATCCAAAGAGCAGCCAGGAGAGCAGGAAGGAGAGGGTGAAGATGACCAGCATCCAGCGCCAGCGGATGTCCACGCAGGTGGTGAAGAGGTCGCTGAGGTACCGCTGGCCCCTCTCGCTCATGTTGACGAAGGTGACGTTGCAGCGTCCGTCCTTGCCCACAAAGCGTTGTCGGGGCCGGCGGCTGGAGCGCCTGCTGCGCCGGCGGCTGGCGACGGAGGGGGAAGACAGCGAATCCTGGTCGGACGACGAGTGGCCACACCCTCTCCCCCTGTCACCACCGCCTCGCCCCGATCTCACCCCACCTTCTCCTCCATCTCCCCCGGCTGCCTCCCCGATGGCGCTCTGCCTCCGAGCACCAGCGCTCTGCAGGGGAAGAGCTCTGCCGTTGAGGGTCGGTGACGGGCCGGTCGGGCTGCCGGAGCCGGTTGGACTCCCGCCTGCTCCGGCCGTGTCCGCCGCGCTCTGAGCCAGCCTCATGACCTCCTCCTCCTCCACCGGCCCATCCACCACAGCGCTGAAGCGGCGTTTCACTCGAGCCGCTCCCATCATACAAGATTCTCAGAGTTTATGGATTATCAGTGTGTCAGAGAAAGTCTGTTTGGTGAACAAGTCCTTAGTCTCAGTGAGGAGAAAGCTGCAAGTCCATCATGACCTCAATAACCTGCTCAGTTTATTCTTCCAGCAAACGTCCAGGTAGGTTCAACAAAATTTAGTGTCCTCCAATCAGTAAAGGATGTGCAGCAAGATAAGCTGAAAAGAAGGATGTCAACCAGCCCGAGGATTCAGTGACTGAAAGTGCATCAGAGAAACATGCAGGTTTGGTTCTGCTCAGTTCCTAACAGGAGGAACAGCGTGTAGGGTTCTGATCAACACTGATGATGCAGGAGAGGTTTCAGAACATACAGATGAAGCTAAGCTAACCTCAGACTGGACAACAACATGCAGTGGAATAAGGAGAAAACATGCCAGTTCTTACGATGGATGTTCTTCCCGGTGGTACGGGCATGAGGAAACAAAAACACAATCCAGTTAAATGCTACTCAGCAGGTCTGAGCTGCAGAATCAAATATCCAAATGCTTCAGCTGACTTTTTCTAGAAGTTTCTCAAAGAAATGCCCAACAAGACGGGCCCAGCTGGAAGAACCACATCTTGTTTGCCATTTTTTTGCCCAATCATGTCACTGCTTTGACAATTTCACACGTTCTATCCGAGTGTCTGCATATCTGTCTGTCGGCCATCGTCAGTTTGTTCAAAGACCTGAATAACAAACTACTGCTAACAATCACCTGCGACAGCCTCAGAACAGACGTACATCATTAGAGCTCAGCATTATGGCTGAGAATTCACCTGACAGGAGATAAGAAGAAGAAGAAGAAGAAGGAGAGAAAACAACAGATTACTTTGATCTGCCTCTGACAGGGTAAGTGCACAGGTCGGAGCAGTTTTACATTTTTCTGGAGGTTTTTAGGTGCCACAGTTGAAAGAACGGCTAAGAAATGAGGCGACAACAACTTGCAAAAGAAAGTGCGATGTGAGGAGCATGCAGCGAGGGATTAAAATGCCTCCATTTTGCAGAATTTCTTCTTAAAATTTGAGCTAAATGTGCAAAAACATCCGTCAGCAGTGGTAGTATTTACCTTCCCAGACATTTCCAGATCACACTACCACTGAGTCCTGACAATGTCTAAAAGTCTGGAGCAAATTAAACCGTGTAGGAACAGAACAAAACCAGTCCTCAACCCTGAACAGATACTGATTTAACAACTAGAGGAGAAGTCATCCGATTCACAGCGGGGAGGACGGGAGTCTACAACAAATGAAAATGGGGAAATAGATCCCTCCTGAAGTGAGACGTCACATAAGGGTTCATCTTGAGTTGAGGGTTGATTTCCAGTTTGGACTCATGTTGGTTAAAAACAGTGAGATGTTTCTTTCTGGAGGAGTCTGTTGGATGAAGCGCTCCTTTAGCCGAGGTGTCACTGTCGGTTTCCTTCCTCTCTGCTTTAGGAGCTTCTTTCCAAATGCTCTGCCGAACCTGAAAAGAAATGAGAACAAGCAGAAAACAAAGAAAATGGTGCCATTATCTCATTGAAAAGTCAAAACACAAGTTGAATTTTCAGCTGCGTTGCTTAAAAATTACAACTACATTCTCAATTTTAAAGCTTTCTGCCCCATTACATTTGTTTGTGATGTTCAAAATACGTTTTAGGTCAACATATCTTTTATTTTATCATTTCACATTTGATTTTTATCACCCAGGGGCGGCATGGATCAGTGGGTAGAGTGGCCGTCTTGCAACCGAAGGGTTGCCGGTTCGATCCTCGCCCCGTCGTGTTCGAGGTGTCCCTGAGCAAGACACCTAACCCCTAATAGCTCCTGGTGGGCAGTGGTTAGCGCCTTGCATGGCAGCTTCCGCCATCAGTGTGTGAATGTGTGTGTGAATGGGTGAATGTGACGTATCATGTAAAGCGCTTTGGGTACCTTGCAGGTATAGTAAAGTGCTATATAAATACAGACCAGTTACCATTTACCCAGACAAACATATCTTAAATCAAGAAGGACCTCTCACCCTTGTAACCCAAAAGATCTATTAAAAGAATTGTATTTTAATTCTAAGCACAAAGAAGCCCATCCAAAATTAGTTAGAAACTGTTCACAGCGACTTTAAAGTGTCTAAAATGACTCAAACATTGTCCCAAAGGACTCAAATCTGTTCAAAATGACTTGGAAAGTGTCTAAATTAAGTTAGAGAACACAAAAAAATTAACTAAAATTGACCAAAATGATTCGAAAATGGTTCCAAAGGTGTGAAACTTCTCCAAACTGACTTGAAATTTGTCTAAAACCAGTTAAGAACTTCTCCAAAATGAGGTTAAACCGTACAAAACGTTCTTTCAAAAGAAGAAGAAAAAAAACCCTGTCTATGACGTCATAAAGTCCGTCTAAAATGAGTTCTAAACTGTTCACAATGACTTTAAAATGTCTTAAAACGACTCAAATATTATCCAAAAGGGCTCAAGCTTCTCAAAAATGCCTTGGGACTTGGACTAAATCAGCTAAAAGCTTCCAAAGATGAGTAAAATTGTACAAAGTAACTCTAATTTTGGCCCAAAGGGCTTAAACTTCTCCAAGTGTCTTGGAATTTTCCCAAAATTAGCAAACCTGTACTATATGACTTATAAACGCTTCCACAAATTGTCTTGAAACTTCACCAAAATTAGTTAGAAACTGTCTCAATGACTCAAAGTGTCCAAAAGTTGTTCAAAAGGATACAAATTCCATCAAAATGTCTTGAAACCTAGCTAAAAACGTCCCAAAATGATTTGAACCTGCACAGCATGACTCTAAAATTGCCCTAAAACTTCTCCAAATGTTTGGAAACTCCTCCGAAATTGGTTAAAAAGTGTTCCAAGTGACTCAAGCATTGACCCAAAGAGCTTAAACTTCTCAAAAATGTCTTGAAACTTGCCTGAAATTAGCTAAAAACTTCCAAAAATGAGTGGAATCTGTACAAAATGACTTAAGTTGCCCCGAAGGGCTTAAATTTCTCCAAGTGTCTTGAAACTTCTCCTAAATTAACCCAGAGTTAACTAAACCTATATAAAATGACTTATAAATTACCCCAAATGACTAAAGCTTCCACAAAATGTCTTGAAACTTCTCCAAAAACAGAAACACATGACTCAAAGTGTCCAAAAGTAATCAGTTATTGATCAGGAACCTACCAGAGTTGATTGGTCGGTACATGGACTGTTCTCTGGTGGTCACGCTGAACCTGAAGAAACCAACTCTGTCAGGACCGGATGGACCCTATCAATCATAGAAACTGTGAAGACGAACACACAGACAGAGGATTTAGTGACTTTATTCTTCTGAAACTAGTTTCTGAGCATTTAAGACTGAACCGCAGATCGGTACAGGAGGTCCTCGGTTTATGGCGTCCTCAACCTACGGCGTTTCATCGTTACATCAGAACTGGTTATGGGGAGGTCCTTGGTTTACAACGTTAGGTTTTGTTGTTGCGTCAGAACTGATGAAAGTTGTTGGTATTCATGACTTTTATGAAGAACTGATCGATATCGTGATGCACGGAACTTCTGACTTATGGTGGAAATTGACTGACATTGATCCGTAGGAATGGATGGAATCTGAAGGATAATTCATGGTTTTACTTACATTTTGTCATCACTATGACTTTGATCCATCAGAACCAGAACTTCTCTCCAAAGAAACAGCTGCTTTCTTCAACAAGCCAAGAACCTTCAAATATTCATGAAGTTATAGTCGATCAAACAGGTTTTAAAGAGTCTTTAGCCTTCATACAACAATTTATTCCAGATTTGACCATTCTAAGCTCACTGGTTTTCACTGAATCGGCATCACAGCTACATAAATCTGCCTGCTGTAAATGCTTCTATAATTTTAAATGAAATTCTCTTGTTTTGCTCACTTCCAGTTTACTTGTAACATTTAATGTGCTGAGCATCGTACAGTCAGTCATTTGGACTCACCCACTGAGGGTTTTCATTGACATTCAAAGAGTTATTGTCAAATTAAGAATCCTAAAGTTCTACATAAGAGGGCTCTTCTCTGGGATTAGGACATTCAACAGGAAGAACAGGAAGGGCAACTTTTTCTGTATTTTCTGATCCACAGATGTTCTAAGAAAGTATAAAAATATTTTGGGTGGAAAGTTTTGTTTTACTTCCAGAAACATGGGACCTTAATGGGTATCCTGTTAAGTCTGGATCCTTTTAGGTCCACTGGGTTCCTGGATTGACTCTTCATGGATCGGGCTTGTACCAGTACAAACTGAGTTGGTATAAAAATGTGACCAACTCCAGATTTGACCCATCGAAGCGTAGAGGTTTTGATCTGGACCTGGTCTAAAGTGGTCCAGATGCAAAAAAAAATGCACAAAAATCTTCAGATTTTTACATTCTGACACATAAAATAATGGTTTTCCAAATCCAAAAGAGTCTTTAACCTTGCCATGGCAGACTTTAATATTCTAGACTGGCAGGGATCTGATTGGAGGTCCTCCTGGTTGAAAGTTCAGATGAAGAACTAAAATAAAAGTTGAGGAATCAGTCGGTCTGTTTAGAGACGGATTACAGCGGTGCTCATGACTGTATAATCTCACCGATGGTTCCGTTAAATCTCAGAGATCTTACGTAAGAGCCACTACTGGTAAAAAAAGAAAGAAAGAAAGAAACATATACGATTCTGCAGGTTATCGTATCAGAAGTTTGATAAATGAATAAATAATGTCATGAAAAGTTTATCACGTAAATCATCAGAATGTGAGAAGAAGCTTTATATAATGGACCATATAATATCTCAGAAGTTTTCCAAAATATCTCAGTATTTTTTTTTCATATTTGTCCCAAATGACTGGGAATATTGAAGAAAGAAAACAACATTGTCCTAAATTACACAAAGAAATGACTGAAACGTTTTCTACAATGAGAGAAAATCGTCTAAAATTATTGAAAATGTGTCCAGTACACAAAAAAAATGACAAAAATTACTCAAAATCTGTGCAAAAGGGATTCAATTTGTGTCCCAGATTTGTTAAGAATTGTCAAAAATGAAAAAGACGTCACAAAATTTGTCAAAATGACAAAAATATCTACAAGATGGGTAAAAAATGTCCACGATGATTCAAAATCTGTCCAAAATATTTCTACTTTTTCAAATTAACTCAGTATTTGTTCATATATCTTGCAAATGACTGGGAATATCAAAGAAAACAAACAAAAATTGTCCAATATTATACAAATTAGGCCCAAAATTATGTAAAAATTATCCAAATATGTCAAAAATTACTCTAAAGTTTTCCAAAATTAAATATTGTTGTCAGTTTCTGCTCTAGAACTTGTACTAAACCTATGCGTATACGGCGTTAGACTGAAATATGTCACTAATTTCTTGCAGAAAACTGTCAAATAACTTCTTCAGATCCATCTTAGATCCACCTTGTCCTGTATTCCTACTGCGCTCTGTAAATACCAGAAAGTTCAGCTAAAATGAAACAAATAAAACAGCCCCAAATAAACAGAACAAACTTCAAAATGCCAAAAAGATCCTGAGAGGAAAACCAAAGCTACTGGATGAATAAATAAATGCAGCATGGCTCACAAACAGTGAACAGAGTGTTGGAGATCCATTCAGCATGGTCAAACATCTTTCTACAGCTGGAAATATTCATATTGGCTCAAAATTTGTCCAAAATGACAAACTTGCGCAAAATCAATGCAAAATGGTCAAAAATGACTCATAAACTGTCTGAAGTTACATGAAATGACTGAAAAATGGTTGAAAATGGCATAAATTGTTTATTTAAAAAAATCTGAATGTCTCAAAATGAGTCCAGAATGACATAAAGTTATGCAAACAAGTAAAACAACAATCACTGCTTAATAAGTAATATCAGAGGAAAATCAAAGCTACTACATATCTGAGCATACAGTTTAACTTTATGGAAATATGATGACGGAGAGACACGGTTGAGATCAAAATGTTAAAACCTGAATGTTCAAAGCTCTGTTAACCCTCACATTTACGAACATCTTTTATCCTTGGGGTAAGTTTGACTCCAGCACTTTAAACCTTCAGAAAATGACCAGTAAGTAGTTCCCCAGGTTTATGTGTCGGGTATTTTATGTCTGTTTGTTGACTACCTCTCAATAAAACCCCCACCCACTCCCCTCATACACCCAGAACACCACAAATATGCAGATCACAATAAAATCTCACTGACTGACATAAAACTGGACAAAACTGGAAACTTCACAATATTTCCAAAGTTTGGGGTCATCCAGACAATTCCATGTTTTCCATGAAAACTCCCACATTCATTCATGTGCTAACATAACTGCACAAGGGTTTTCTAATCATCAATGAGCCTTTCAACTAGCCTAGCCGTGCTAGACAACCCACGGCAACGAATTTAATTCTCTGCCAGGGTGGGTCTAGTTACCCTCCATAAGGCTGGAGGCTGGATTCTCCTAAAACTGGCCGGACCAATCACCATGAAGTGTAGAGGCAGAAGGCGGGCGTAACTAAGTGACGACAGAGGCGACGATTCTGACAGAAACAACCGACGCACAATAAACAGTTATCTTTGGACTCGGCTTTGGCCACAGCCCTTAAAGATTTGAAGCTAAAATTCAACTTGAAAGATAAACAAAGGACGGCACTGAAGTGTTTCATTGAGAAGAAAGACGTATTTGGACTTATGCCGACGGGATATGGCAAATCCTTAATATACCAGTTGGCTCCGCTGGTTGGGAAGCTAATGGGACTTAGCCACAATCCGGTGCTCTAGGAACTACGTCAGCCTATTCGTTGCGCTGATTGGTTGTATACCTACCCAATTGCTGCAGAGGGATTTGAAGGACAACCTTTTAGCCCGCCTCCCTCCCTGTCGAGCTTCCCTAGACCCTTGTGCCTTCAGAACATGGGGTCTAGTGCAGCTAGGCTACCTTTCAACACCATTAGCTAACACAATGTAGCATTAGAACACAGGAGTGATGGTTGCTGGAAATGTTCCTCTGTACCTCTATGGAGATATTCCATTAGAAATCAGCCATTTCCAGATACAATAGTCATTTACCACATTAACTATGTCTACACTGGATTTATCATTCATTTAATGTGATCTTCATTGGAAAAAAATGCTTTTCTTTCTAAAATAAGAACATTTCTAAGTGACTTTATTTTCTGTCAACATGCGAATCACATGTCAACATTTTATCCAGAAATTTGAAAAAACTAAAATGTTTTCTGTAATACATGAAAATGTCAGATTAGAACTTGTGAGAGAAGAGCCCTCCAAAATAATCAGTCATTTTTAAATTCTAGCCTCGTTAATGTCAGATTTCTGATCAATTCTGTTCACTAAAACAGTGATATAACAGCAAAACAGCAATAAAAGAATGTTATTAACTTTCTATAAGGCTAAGTAGCTTCCATTGATCTAAGCTAACAACATTATTATAGTGCTAACTGACAGACTTTGTTAAACTAATAATATTATGCTATATTAGCTTGCAGTAGCACTAGCTAACTTTAGGTAGAGCTAATGATGTTATGCCAAGTTTGCCTGCTAACTAACTAACTATAGGTTAAATGTGTTTTGTTACATGAGCTTGCTGTAAATCTGCTAAATGGTTGACTTTAGATAAAGCTAATAACAATATGCTATATTAATTTGCTATAGCAAGAGCTAACTAGCTGACTTTCAGTTAAGCTTAACGTGTTTTTCTTTATTAGCTTGATTTAACACTAGCTTTAGGTTATGTTCATAATACTATGCTTTATTAGCTTGCAGTAGCACTAGCTAACTTTAAGCAGAGCTAATAATGTTATGTTATATTAGCTAACACTAAGATGAACAAAACGAGATGCAAGAAGACAAAAGCAAGACACAACACAACAAAAACAGAATGAAAAACAACAAAAACGAGGCGCAAGTCAACAAAAACAAGACAAGACGACAAAACCGAGAAGCAAAACAACGAGTCACAAAACGACATAAATGAGATACAACATGACGAAAACAGGACGCAAGACAACAAAAAGGAGATCCAAGACTACAAAAAATGAGACGCAAGATGACAAAAACAAGGTGCAAGATGACAAAACTGAGATGAAAAATGACATAAACGAGACACAAAGCAAAACCTAACCCTAACCTTCACAATTACGAAGAACATAAAGAAACTAGAAAAGCACTCAGAGAGTGCAGACCTCCGCCAAGGATAGAGAGGAAAACAGGAAACCCATGCAGTAAAGGATCATGAGCTGGAATCAAACCTACATCTCTGACACAGTTCTGTTTATGAATCACCTTCTGAACCAGTTGAGCTATCTGGACACCTTGCTCCAATTTGTTGGACGACATACTAACCTATGATGTTTTTGTCATATTTTGGACCACATACTAAAACATACTAAAAAATTCAAAGTGATCCAGAATCCAGGATCCTTTCCAGATTGCCACCAAAATTAAATCAGCTCTTCCTCTTACCATAGTCTACATCCCCTCAAAATTTCATGTGAATTTGCCCAGGCGATTTTGAGTTATTTTGCTAACAGACAGACAGACAGACAGACGGACACGCAAACGCCGGGTGTCACATAACCTCCTTAGTGGAGGTAATTATATCACATCATCGGCATTAAGTGAGATCTTCTACGAAAACCTCCTGCTGAGTGTAACTACTCATATCAATGATCGGCCACTATTGGTTCCATGGCTAACGCTAATGCTAATGCTAAATCGAGCAGGTCTGCATTTTCAAAAGGAAATGTATGTCATAAATATAATTTTTGCCGAGAGTCTGAAGGTTGAAATGGACTCCATTAGTTGTTTACAAAGTATGAACTGGTATTATTGCCTGTAAACTGATCACCCTTTTTTCTTTTGTCTGTTTTTGGTTGTTTTTTGCCTTTTTGTGATTGTTTTCTGTCTGTTTGTGGTCATTTGTTGTGTCTCTGTGGTTGTTTTGTGTCTCTGTTGTCAAGTTTTTGTGTCTCTTTGTGGTCATTTTTTGTCTCTTTGAGGTCGTTTTGTGTCTCTTCGTAGTAGTTTTTGCCTCTGTCATCTTTTTTGTCTCTTCGTAGTTGTTTTTTGTGTCTGTGTTTAGTTTGTGTCTCTTCATAGTCATTTTTTTTCTCTTTGTGGTCAATTTTCGTCTCTGGTTCCATTGGCGTCTAAACTGAACAGCTCTGCATTTTCTAAAGGAAATGCATGTCAAAAATATAATCTTCTGCCTCTCTAATAAAAGATTCGTCATTTAAACTACACACAATGCAAGAACCTGGAACCTCAAAGTGAAGGAAAGACTCATGAGAAAAGGTTCTCTATCATCCACATCCTTAGAACTTGTCACTAACAGAGCTGAAGCAGGACTTCAGAGGTAATTTGTTTTCTACATGTTTTCCATCAGTGGAACTCTGTTATCTGACCTGTCACTGGACTGGCAGCAGTCTCTAGAGGCCACCATGAGGAAAGTGTGTGTTCATGTGTGTGTGTGTGTGTGTGTGTGTGTGTGTGTGTGTGTGTGTGTGTGTGTGTGTGTGTGTGTGTGTGTGTGTGTGTGTGTGTGTGTGTGTGTGTTTGTTAACAGGCAACGTGCATGAGTCCTTGTCCTGATATCGTGACGAGGTGGTAAATATGTGGGAACATTCATGGAGGTTGGAACGTCATGCCTGATCTAAAGCCCGTCCTTATATGACGAAGCCCCGATACGTGATGTTAATGTGGGGTCATACATGTTTATTTGGGGTCATTTGTGTTTATGTGGGTTCATACGTGTTTGTGTTGGGTCATACGTGTTTATATGAGGTCATGCGGGTTTATGTGAGGTCATGCGGGTTTATGTGAGGTCGTAGGTGTTTATGTGAGGTCATACGGGTTTATGTGAGGTCGTAGGTGTTTATGTGAGGTCATACGGGTTTATGTGGGGTCATACAGGTTTATGTGGGGTCATACGGGTTTATGTGGGGTCATACGTGTTTATGTGGGGTCATACGGGTTTATGTGGGGTCATACGGGTTTATGTGAGGTCATACGTGTTTATGTGGGGTCATACGGGTTTATGTGAGGTCATACTGGTTTATGTGAGGTCATACGGGTTTATGTGAGGTCATACGGGTTTATGTGGGGTCATACGGGTTTATGTGGGGTCATACGTGTTTATGTGGGGTCATACGGGTTTATGTGGGGTCATACGGGTTTATGTGGGGTCATACGGGTTTATGTGAGGTCATACGGGTTTATGTGAGGTCATACGGGTTTATGTGAGGTCATACTGGTTTATGTGAGGTCATACTGGTTTATGTGAGGTCATACGGGTTTATGTGGGGTCATACGGGTTTATGTGAGGTCATACTGGTTTATGTGGGGTCATACAGGTTTATGTGAGGTCATACGGGTTTATGTGGGGTCATACGGGTTTATGTGAGGTCATACGGGTTTATGTGAGGTCATACAGGTTTATGTGGGGTCATACGGGTTTATGTGAGGTCATACTGGTTTATGTGAGGTCATACTGGTTTATGTGAGGTCATACTGGTTTATGTGAGGTCATACGGGTTTATGTGAGGTCATACGGGTTTATGTGGGGTCATACTGGTTTATGTGAGGTCATACTGGTTTATGTGGGGTCATACTGGTTTATGTGAGGTCATACTGGTTTATGTGAGGTCATACGGGTTTATGTGAGGTCATACGGGTTTATGTGGGGTCATACGGGTTTATGTGGGGTCATACTGGTTTATGTGAGGTCATACGGGTTTATGTGAGGTCATACGGGTTTATGTGAGGTCATACGGGTTTATGTGAGGTCATACTGGTTTATGTGAGGTCATACTGGTTTATGTGAGGTCATACGGGTTTATGTGGGGTCATACTGGTTTATGTGAGGTCATACGGGTTTATGTGAGGTCATACGGGTTTATGTGAGGTCATACGGGTTTATGTGAGGTCATACTGGTTTATGTGAGGTCATACGGGTTTATGTGGGGTCATACGGGTTTATGTGGGGTCATACGAGTTTATGTGGGGTCATACGGGTTTATGTGAAGTCATACGGGTTTATGTGAGGTCATACGGGTTTATGTGAGGTCATACGGGTTTATGTGAGGTCATACGGGTTTATGTGAGGTCATAGGGGTTTATGTGGGGTCATACGGGTTTATGTGGGGTCATACGGGTTTATGTGGGGTCATACGGGTTTATGTGAGGTCATACGGGTTTATGTGAGGTCATACGGGTTTATGTGAGGTCATACGGGTTTATGTGGGGTCATACGGGTTTATGTGGGGTCATACGGGTTTATGTGGGGTCATACGGGTTTATGTGGGGTCATACGGGTTTATGTGGGGTCATACGGGTTTATGTGGGGTCATACGGGTTTATGTGGGGTGATACAAAGGTTTTAAACAACCGACCAATGTATGAAGTAAGTTTAATTCTAAGGATAGTCTTTCAGATGCAGCTGTTTGATAATAATAAATCATGAATAAACAAAGATCTCAGGTCCTGTAGGGTTTGGAGTCTCACGCATTATTAAATTTGTGTTTGTTGTCTCATTTAAAGATGTAATATACTTACATAAATGAAATCTATTGTAGAAAACAGTCACACATTCACAAAAACAGTTCTTCATGAGCTGAAAACTTGTAGATTTTTCTTTTTTCTTAAAACACAACAGTTAAATTCTTCTGAAAACCTATTCTGTGCACCAAAAAGTATTGAGTTTTTACATTTTAACATATTAAATAACTGTTGTACAAATCAAAAATTATGCTTTAAAGAGTCTTTAGCCTTAATACAACAATCTATTCCAGATTTAACCCAACAAAGCTCACTGGTTTTTGATTCATCATCATTTTGTTCAATTCTGCTAAAGTTTTGAGTCACACTGGACAAAACTGAGTCATTTTCAACAAATTTTGGTCAATTCTGGACCAATTTTAGAACATTTTATACAAACTTAGAGAGATTTTTACAAATTTCAAGTAATTTTGGCAAATTTTGAGTCATACTGGATTCCAGAAACTTCATTTTGTGCATTTCCAGACTCACAAGCACCTATTCATCGACCTCTTGTCTCCTTTATTGGGTCTAAAGTGGTCTAGATACAAAAAAAGCACTAAAATCTCTATATTTTGACACACAAAATAATGATTTTCCAAATCACAAATTATGTTTTAAGGAGTCTTTAGCTTTAATATGACAATCCTTTTCCAGACTTGACCCATTGAAGCATAGAGGTTTCTTATCTGGACCTGGTCTGAACTGGTCTTTCTGACAAGCACAAGAGTTAAATTCTTCTCAAATCTGATTCTATGAACCAAAAAATAAAAAAAAACTTTCACATTTGTGCTTCATATGCTGCAATGAAACTGGTGCTAAACACATTAATGCACCAAAAACTGCAAAGTGAAGGAGAAAGTTTGAACATCTATAAACTAGTTTGTGAATTCATGCAGTAAGAATTTTTAACATTTTCTGACAAATGCTTTTTTTTCTTGGCTATTTTCTCCAACACAAACACATGCCAAAGATTCCAGCTGCTTAAATCTCCTGCTGCTGTTTTTTAGTCCTTTTGCACCACGTGTCTCTGGGAAATGTGAAGCAACCTGTTCAGAGCTCAACTTTAGGTTTCTGAGAAAAGCTCATCAGGGCGTCCAGTTCTTGGCTCCCGAACAAAAACAAACAACAACAAAAAAACACGATTTGGCAGCAGGCGCTTAAGATTTAGGCTGTTCTTTAATTTCACCAACTACTCTGTCCGTTGATCAGCTACTAATCTCCAGAATAGTCACCAGAAAACACACAGAAAGAAAGCCTTATGCCTCGAGTGGCAGGATGGTTTTACTACATTATTTATTTATGTCTGTAAAGCTGGAAATCAGTAGCCTAGCCATGCTACACCCATGTTTCTGACGGCACAAGGGTCTAGGGAAGCTCGACAGGGAGGGAGGCGGGCTAAAAGGTTGTCTATCAAATCCCTCTGCTGCAATTGGGTAGGTATACAACCAATCAACACAACGAATAGGCTGACAGAGTTCCTAGAGCACCGGCGGATTGTGGCTAAGTCCCATTAGCTTCCCAACCAGCGGAGCCAACTGGTGTACTAAGGATTTGCCATATCCCGTCGGCATAAGTCCAAATACGTCTTTCTTCTCAATGAAACACTTCAGTGCCGTCCTTTGTTTATCTTTCAAGTTGAATTTTAGCTTCAAATCTTTAAGGGCTGTGGCCAAAGCCCAGTCGAAAGATAACTGTTTATTGTGTGCTGGTTGTTTCTGTCAGAATCGTCGCGCCTCTGTCGTCACTTCGTTACGCCCGCCTTCTGCCTCTACACTTCATGGTGATTGGTCCGGCCAGTTTTAGGAGAATCCAGCCTCGAGCCTTATGGAGGGTAACTAGACCCACCCTGGCAGAGAATTAAATTCGTTGCCGTGGGTTGTCTAGCGTGGCTAGGCTAGGAAATCAGCACAAAGAGGGAGAAAAGTTTGCATTCAGAGACTGCAGACAGGAGGCGTGAATTCACTTCCTGTCCTAATTATAAGACGTGTTTTCAGATTAGTCTGGTGTGTCGTGTTTGTAGGCATGTTTTATGTTAGTGTTGGGTTCAGTTTTGGCTGTAAAACTACTTTTTAGTGAATAATTGCCGTCTGGGTAGCACTCTTGGAAATTTTTCGAACAAGTTTTGAGTGAATTTGGACGTTTCAAGTAATTTTGGCAAATTTCAAGTCCATCCATCCATCCATCCATCATCCATCCATCATCCATCCTCTATACACCACTTTATCCTCACTAGGGTCATGGGGGGTGCTGGAGCCTATCCCAGCTGACTCGGGTGAAGGCAGGGGACACCCTGGACAGGTCACCAGTCTGTCACAGGGCTACATATACAGACACACAATCACACTCACATTCACACCTACGGACAATTTAGAGTAACCAATTAACCTCAGCATGTTTTTGGACTGTGGGAGGAAGCCGGAGTACCCGGAGAAAACCCACGCATGCACAGGGAGAACATGCAGACTCCATGCAGAAAGATCCCAGGCCGGGATTTGAACCAGGGATCTTCTTGCTGCAAGGCGAAAATGCTAACCACTAGCCCACTGTGCAGCTAAATTTCAAGTCATATTGGATCAAATTTGAGGGATTTAAAATGCATTGAGAGAATTTTGGGAAGAGTTTCAAGTCATTTTGAAGGTTTTTAACTTATTTTGGAGACATTTAGAGTCTTCAAAACCATTTTTGGAGTCATACTGGACAAAATTTGAGTCATTTTGGACAATTTATGAGAGACTTTGAACACATTTCAAGTAATTTCAGACAATTATTGGTTAATTCTGGACCAACTGTAAATCATTTTGGGCACATTTTAAGTTATTTTGCACAATGTTTGAGTCATACTGGACAAAACCGAGTCATTCTCAACAATTTTTGGTTAATTATAGACCAATTTTAAATCATTTTGTACACAATTTAGCGCATTTCAAGTCCCACCAGACAAAATTTTAGTCATTTCTCACAAATTTTTAGGTAATTTGGATTTATCGTCATTTTGCTCAATTTTTGAGTCATGCTGGACAAAAATTGAGTAATTTTCAAAAAATGTTGGTTAATTCTGGACCAATTTTTAAATATTTTGAAACATCTTGGAGAGATTTTGACAAATTTCAAGTCGTTTTGGCAAATTTTGAGTCATACTGGATTCCAGAAACTTCAATTAGTGCATTTCCAGACTGACGAGCACCTATTCATCGACCTCCAGAGGTTGTCACCTTTATCGTGGTTACTTCCTGTTTATCAGTGGTCAGAATAGATCATAACTCTGCTAACAGAAGGTAGAGGACATACCTACCGGCCCATATTTGATGATAATAGTCATTTAACGGGCTGATAACAGCTGATAACTCTCCCAGTGTGGATTTTACATTTCAGAAGAAACTAAAGAAATTAAACCACATCATCAGCATAACGTGAGATCTTCTACAAAAACCTCTTTCTAAATGTAAATCCTCTTACATCAATGATCGGCCACTGTTGGTTCCATGTCTAATGCTAATGCTCATGCTAAACTGAATAAGTTTGCATCTGTTTTTTTGTCTGTGGTTGTTTTGCGTCAGTGGGTTTTTTGTGTTTTTGGGGTCGTTTATGTCTCTTTGTGGTTACTTTGTGTCTCTTTGTAGTCATGTTTCCCTCTTTTTAACACTTGCAGTATTTATACAGTGTAGGGTAGCACAACAAATGGTGAACTTTTGTTTCTGGATTGTTGCTTCTTTAGTTTCTGGACCGAGCAGCAGAACACTGAAACGTTTTCAATGAGTTTGGCTAATATGTGTAAGCTAACATCTAAAGACTACAACAGAACATCTGTAAGGGATAAAGGTACTGATGAGCTAGCATCAGCTGGTAGCTATTGGCTACAGGAAGTCACAACCTTTCATTGACATCCCCAAAGCTCAGCGTGTTTTTCTGTCTGTATCCACTGCAGATTAACTGCACATCAAACAGAAGACTGGCCTATTTCTATGTTTGCAGTGCAGATTTCTACGATACAAGCACACCACTTGCAGTACTTGATCTCGAGGTCATTTTGGACGAGCCGCTAAACAGCATTGGATGTTTGATGGTCATACGTTTTGGCAGCATCATCATGGATGACTCAACAAAAAACCAATACAGACCACGGCTTCCTACAACAATCATTATCTCTCTGCTTCCACATTTCAAACGATACCAACACGGCGGCTTTCTTTGATAAAACACTTCACCCGAATGTGTTTATGAAAACATCAAGAACAGAGGTGCCAAACATGCATCCCGTGGGCCAAAAGTGGTCCTCCAGAGGGTCCAACATGAGGCCCGTGGGCCAAAAGTGGTCCTTCAGAGGGTCCAACATGAGGCCCGTGGACCAAAAGTGGTCCTCCAGAGGGTCCAACATGAGGCCCGTGGGCCAAAAGTGGTCCTCCAGAGGGTCCAACATGAGGCCCGTGGGCCAAAAGTGGTCCTCCAGAGGGTCCAACATGAGGCCCGTGGGCCAAAAGCGGTCCTCCAGAGGGTCCAACATGAGGCCCGTGGACCAAAAGTGGTCCTCCAGAGGGTCCAACATGAGGCCCGTGGTCCAAAAGTGGTCCTCCAGAGGGTCCAATCCGGCCCTCAAAGTGTAAAAATTCCAGAGAAGACATTAACTGCAGATTGTAAATTCGTAAAACTATAAATTTAAAATCATTTCTAGACCATGACAAGTTGTTTGGATCAGAAAGTAAAATACTAGATTGTTCTTTGTTCTTTTGTGTCTCATTTTTGTAATATTTTGTCCTGTTTTTGCTGTTTTTTTGTCTCACTTTTGGCTTTCCTCATGTTTTGTCATTTTGTTTTTCCTTTTTGTCTCACTTGTCTCTTTTGTCTTATTTTTGTCATTTTGTGTTTCGCTTTGTTCGCTGTTTTGAGCATCGTACGTGTCATTTTGTGTTTTTTTTGTCTCACTTGTGTTGTCTATTTTTTGTTGTTTTGTTTCTCATTTTTTCATTTTGTGTCTCATTTTTGAACTACTTTGTCCTATTTTTGTCAACTTTTGTCTGTCTTTTCTGACTTTTGTCTCATGTTTTTGTTGATCTGTTTCTCGTTTTGTCGTTTTGCGTTTGCTTCAGTAGTGTTGTGCATCGTTTGTGCCTTTTTGTGTTTTTCGTCTCTTTTGTGTTGTTTTTCTAATTTTTCTTGTTTTGTTTCTCATTTTTGTCATTTTGTGTCTCGTTTTTAAACTACTTTCTCTCATGTTTTTGTCATTTTGTGTCTCATTTTTGTTGTTTTGTGTCTCAGTTTTGCAATATTTTGTCCTCTTTTTGTTAAAATTTTGGGCTTTTTTTGTCTGGCTTTTGATGTTTGTCTCATGTTTTTGTCGTTTTGTTTCTCGTTATTGTCATTTTGTGTCACATTTTTAAAATATTTTGTCTTGTTTCTGTTGTTTTTTTGTCACCTAGAACTCAGTTTTCTGTAAACAAGCGTTGGCCAATGTGATGTCACATCTCTCAGAATGTAAAGTACTGCTCCCAGAATGCATTGCAGGGATGTTTACATGGAAAACAAATGTGAAGTGTAAGAATGATGGAACTTGTGGACATGTTGCTGTAGATTTTTATTGATTATATTGGGATTGATGTGGTATGGCGCCTGTCCATGAGTAGTACGTATACACACGGGGTGTATCTGAGAGGTAGAAGAGCTCCTGGATTATTTCAACATAGTCACTGATGTTGCAGCAAAACTGACCAGAAGCAGCTGCAGAAATCAGTTTCTCTGTGGTCGTTTTGTGTCTCTTTGTGGACGTTTTGTGTCTCTTTGTGGACATTTTGTATCTCTTTGTGGTCGTTCTGTGTCTCCTTGCGGTCGTTTTGTGTCTCTTTGTGGACATTTTGTGTCTCTTTGTGGACATTTTGTGTCTCTTTGTGGACATTTTGTGTCTCTTTGTGGTCGTTCTGTGTCTCCTTGCGGTCGTTTTGTCTCTTTGTGGACATTTTGTGTCTCTTTGTGGTCGTTTTGTGGACATTTTGTGTCTCTTTGTGGACGTTTTGTGGACATTTTGTGTCTCTGTGGTCATTTTGTGTCTCTTTGTGGACGTTTTGTGGACATTTTGTGTCTCTTTGTGGACGTTTTGTGTCTCTTTGTGGACGTTTTGTGGACATTTTGTGTCTCTTTGTGGACGTTTTGTGTCTCTTTGTGGACGTTTTGTGTCTCTTTGTGGACGTTTTGTGGACATTTTGTGTCTCTTTGTGGTCGTTTTGTGTCTCTTTGTGGACGTTTTGTGTCTCTTTGTGGACGTTTTGTGGTCGTTTTGTGTCTCTTTGTGGACGTTTTGTGGACATTTTGTGTCTCTTTGTGGACGTTTTGTGTCTCTTCGTGGAAGTTTTGTGGACATTTTGTGTCTCTTTGTGGACATTTTGTGTCTCTTTGTGGACGTTTTGTGTCTCTTTGTGGACATTTTGTGTCTCTTTGTGGTCGTTTTGTGAACAATTTGTGTCTCTTTGTGGTAGTTTTGTGTCTCTTTGTGGACGTTTTGTGGACATTTTGTGTCTCTTTGTGGTCGTTTTGTGTCTCTTTGTGGACGTTTTGTGGACATTTTGTGTCTCTTTGTGGTAGTTTTGTGTCTCTTTGTGGTAGTTTTGTGTCTCTTTGTGGTAGTTTTGTGTCTCTTTCTGGACATTTTGTGTCTCTTTGTGGACATTTTGTGTCTCTTTGTGGTCATTCTGTGTCTCCTTGCGGTCGTTTTGTGGACATTTTGTGTCTCTTTGTGGTCGTTTTGTGAACATTTTGTGCCTCTTTGTGGTCGTTTTGTGTCTCTTTGTGGACATTTTGTGTCTCTGTGGACGTTTTGTGTCTCTTTGTGGACGTTTTGTGGACATTTTGTGTCTCTTTGTGGTTGTTTTGCGTCTTTGTGGTTGTTTTGTGTCTTTGTGGTTGTTCTGTGTCTCTTTGCGGTCGTTTTGTGTCTCTTTGTGATTGTTTTGTGTCTTTTTGTGGTCGTTCTGTTCTCTTTGTGGACATTTTGTGTCTCTTTGTGGACGTTTTGTGTCTCTTTGTGGACGTTTTGTGGACATTTTGTGTCTCTTTGTGGTCGTTTTGTGTCTCTTTGTGGACATTTTGTGTCTCTTTGTGGACGTTTTGTGTCTCTTTGTGGACGTTTTGTGTCTCTTTGTGGACGTTTTGTGGACATTTTGTGTATCTTTGTGGTCATTTTGTGTCTCTTTGTGGACGTTTTGTGGACATTTTTGTGTCTCTTTGTGGTAGTTTTGTGTCTCTTTGTGGTAGTTTTGTGTCTCTTCATGGTCTTTTTGTGTCTCTTTGTGGTCTTAATAAAATACTAGTTTGGCAGAACTCGTCCTGGATTATTTCAACAGCCACAGAAAGCAGTCAGCAGGTATTCTGACATTAACCCACTAACGTCTGCTTTGATGATGCCGTTCGTTCACAGATCTCGTCAACACTAATCCACTTCCACCTCCCGTCTTTCTGTTCGTTCTCTCTCTCTCTCTCTGTCCTCTTTCCATCCAGATTATCTGACCATATTAATGTGTTATGTGGCCAGATTAGGTTTACAGTGTCATTGAAGAACTCCCTTGACTAAACTTCACTTTGCATCTCTGGTCACATCTGTCCTGCTTCCTGTTCGCTGGAATTCACATATTCAGGCATCAGCAGCGTATTTGTTGAGAGTTTCATTAAAGGTTTGATGAGTTTTATCAACACTGTGCACTGACCCTTTCCAATGTGAAGCTCAGCGCTGATATGGACGCATCGATAGGTCATATTGATCCGTGGAGATCAGAAACCAGGCCACAGTTGTCTCCCAGCATCACACGGCTCACCTCCCCTCCATCTCTTTAGTTTCAGGCTCAGTAATCTATTCGGCTTCAATTCACCGGGCAGATCTTAATCGTGTTTTTTAAAAGAGGACTCCTGCTGAAGCTCTGAACACAAACCAGACAACGTAAAATACTTAAAAACACCGACACATGATCGATTAAATGACCGATCTGATCGATGGAGGTCACATGCTGCTGCAGTCGATCAGCTGAAGATTAGGTAGGATCAGAACAGAACGCTGCTGGAATCACAGCGGACAGCTAGAAATGGTCCAGAATCTATGCAGCACATCCAGAAATACTGACTGTTTGAGCTATGGATACTGAGAATTATCATCACTTTGTGTCTCTGTGGCTGTTTTGTGTCTCTCTGTAGTTGTTTTTTGTCTGTTTGTGGTTGTTTTTTGCCTCGGTGGTCGTTTTGTGTTTCGCTTTGCTCTTTTTGAACGCACATAACAAAAATGCAAAGTTGTGCTGCATGAACAAGCCCTGATCCTTCTGGTTCCTGTGCATGGTTCCTGAGGTATGCTAGTCTGTGGAGGCTGCTGGACCAGTGGTTCCCCTACAAGATGGGCTTCATGATCTAAAAACAAAAAACCACCTCCACCCAAGTGACTCACTTCCAGCAGTCTTCTCTTAGTCTGATGAACGTGAAGTCAAGTTGCGTTGAGGTCGTTGTGGTGTAGGGTTAGGGTTAGTCATCCGGTGAAACCTGGAACAGATAGCCACTAGGAAACTGAGCACTTTATCCTGATTTATTTTAATTTATGTGTGTGGACATATTTGTTTCTGTGGTTTCTTTCACTGTTAACACTGACAAGCCATCCCTAACTTCAACCCCAGTGCATTTTCCTGATTTATATCTATTTATGTGTTTAAATGTACGTATTTCTGTGTTTTTTCACTGTTAACATTAGATTTATCTCCTGTGTACATTGATGGTTAGGGTTAGGGTTAGCAGGGGTAGCTGTGGTTCAGGTGGTAGAGCGGGTCGTCCAATGATTAAAGGGTCGGTGGTTTGATTCCCGCTCTCGCCTAGTCATGTGCTGTTGTGTCCTTGGGCAAGACACTTAACCCACCTTGCCTCCAGTGCTCTTCACTGGTGTATGAATGCGTGTGAATGTTGGTGGTGGTCGGAGGGGCCGTAGGTGAGAATGTGTGAGCGTATGGTTGAATGGAAGCAATTGTTGTATAAGCGCTTTGAGTACTCTGATGAGGAGTAAAGCGCTATATAAGAGCAAGTCCATTCCATTCATGGTGGTGGTGAAGGTGCATGGAGTCCAGTCATGCACTCAAAATTTGTTCAAAAGGATTCATATTCTTTCCATAATGACACAAACTTGAGCATAATTGCCCCAAAATTTTCAAAAGTGACTTTTTAAATTACTTAAAATTTGTGTAAAAAATACTTAAAATTTTGTCTAGAGTGAGTAAAAATTAATCAAAATCACAAAAAGTAATCAAAGTGACTTAAAATGGGTCTGAAGTTGTAGAAAATTACTCAAAATGTTTCTAAAATTACTTAAAACCTTCCAAAAATTACACAAACTCACCAGAAAATTTGTTTAAAATTGTCCAGTGTGAGTAAGACTATCCCACCTCAGGAGACCTGCATGGAAGTCCACAGGTTGATTATAGACGTATCTGACAGGCTTCTGATGACCAAAGGAGGAACTACACAAGTCCTCAGTAGATGGCAGAACCACGCCATCTACTGGCTGCCACTGTGCAGCCCCTACCGTCACACATGTAGCTTTCAAGCTTTCAATTTTGATCATCCTACGTATCTCCCTTCCTACTTGATCTGCTGACCTCTAACTCCACAACTGAGCAGGGGACCTTAGACTGATCTTCAATGCCAAGTTTGATTATCCTGACTTCAGCACTTGCAGAGATATCTGACTGGACATACCCACACATACATACTTATCCAGTCAGCCACATACCGAAGTGAACGCAGTAACCCCGCTGACGTACATCAGGCGTGGTTAAATATACCTGGAGTTTGATCATGCAACCAAATTCTGCCTTTTCCTTTTGAGCTTTCATGGCGGTCTCCATGCTTTTAAGTGAAACTATCCAACACTATCGGTTTTAATCATTAATATCCGTAATGTCTGCTTCATGTTCTTCGTTCTAGTCAGAACCTGGAGACTACATTACCCAGACTGCACCAGCATCCCACAGATCAGCTGGAGATTCTAGTTGTGGGACTCACCAGATGTACATTTCCACTACAACCAATCACTACAGGAAGCAACGACAACCTCCAAACAGCAACCCAACACATTTCAAGATTTCCACAAAACGTGGGCTGGAACTATCCAAGTTCAACAACGGTTCTCCACCAAAACCAGAACAAATTTTGCACTTTCGTAATTTATCTTCACCGTAATAATCAGTAAAGTGTAGATTAATCTGAATCATATATCAGGAGATGAAGATCTTTGTGAACATGGTGCCTCAGTAAAGCCATTCTCCTACTAAAATGTCCGACAATAAGCACAGCGGCGGTGCGGTGTTGGCGTCTGTCCTGATTCCGTCTAATTGAAACTCTTCCCTCAGCAGGACAGAGGTCATTGTGTGATGATGTGGACGTTAATCTGGGGGGTTAAGACGGTGCAGGTCGCAATGTGCAGCTTAAAACTTCACACGGCACTTTTCTAATTAAGACAATACTCAGAACTGCCCCTGATAAGGTTCTAGCCCCAACATAAACACACCTACACTGTTTTTACTGCCCCCTGCCCCAGCAGATTCATGCAGAAACACTTTTAATAGAGATTTCACCGCAGAGTTCAGTGATCACAAAGTTGTGTTAAAGTCTTGAAGTTTCCCAGTGATACATCACAATAAACACCTGTTTCTGATGTTATAGTCGGTGGAAAAACATTAAAAACCAGCCTGTGTCGACCTAACTGCTCCTCAGGGACAAATAAAGTTGTTGCTTTTTTTTAAAGTTTTTTGCTTCTATTCGTGGTTGTTTAGTGTCTCTTTGTGGTCGTTTTTTGTGTCTTTATGGTTGTTTTGTGTCTGTGGTCATTTTGTGTCTCTTTGTATGTGTTCAGTGTCTTTATAGTTGTTGTGAGTCTTTGTGGTTGCTTTGTGTTTCTGTGGTTGTTTTGTGTTTCTTCATCATGTTTTTGTGTGTATTTGTAGTTGTTTTTTTTGCATTTTTGAGTTGTTTTGTGTCTCTGTGGGAGTTTGGTGTCTCTTTGTCCTCATTTTGTCTCTTTGTGGACGTTTTGTGTGTCTGTGCTTTTTTGTGTCTTTTTGTGGTAGTTTTGTGTCCCTTTATCGTCATTTTGTCTCTTTTTGGACGTTTTGTGTCTCTTTGTGGTTGTGGATGTGTGAAATGTCTTCCACTGGGACAAACTAAGTTAACTGTAGCACAGACCCAGTCTTGCTCTTACATAATAAAATAGGTTGCCATAGCAACCACTTAATCTTTAGCTGCAACAGTTAATTTATCAATCGATTAGCTGCCACTAATTAAGTTCATGTTTTAACAGGTGAATAACTAGTTCAAACTGTCTAAAATCTCTGGTTGAAGCTTCTTCAGTTAAAATCTTCTGCTTTCTTTGCTCCTCTATATAAAACATATTCTACATTTGTCATCATGGATTTCTTTCCCACGGTTTTCTGACATCGACTAATCCAGAAAACCATGGACAGATTAACTCATGAGCTGCTGCCTGAACCTGGACTAACTTTCTCTGTTCCTCTGAGCAGTAACATCTGTTTTTTTCTGCACATTCAGCTTCATGGAGGTGAAACTTAAAACCACTAAATAAAGCATCAGTGTAAAGTTAGCCACATTTAGCTGCTCTGAACACTCACAGATAATAAAAAATGAGCTGTTTGTCAATGTTTATGGTTGATTCATACCGTTCGTTTAAACAGAAGTCTGGTGTTTTACTTTTTTATTTTTAAATTACACTTTTAACTCAGACTTCGGGAAAAAATAGAACTTGTCTGTATATTTACAGTCATTTATGTCAGAGTGTTTAAACTTTATACACAGACTGCTACCGTAAAATATAATCTAGTTTGAAGACATCAGAACTGCAGCATGTAACCAATAATAATAATAATAATAATAATAATAAAACCCGTCTCAGATCGTCACTCACCCTCCGCTGACATTTTCCTCCGTCGCCTCTTTACGACTTTATTTCCCGTTAATGTGACTTTACTGGTCCGTTACTCGGTATAAAAAAAAACAAAACAAAACAAAACAAAACAACAACAAAAAAAACCGCTGCGCGAGCTCTTCATGTCCGGCCGGTCTGTCCGCGAGCCCCCCGGGTCCTGAAAGAGCGCGCTCCCGCTCCGATCCCAGCCGGGAACGCGCCTCTGTCTGAGTGACCTTGTGGAGCAGCTTCTGTCAAAATGTCCGATAAAACACAAATATTCCGTTTATTCAGGCCGTTTCATTTTGTTTTTTGTTAAATTTTGTTCATGAACCAAACAGTTTTTTTTCTCCTTAAACATTTTCCTGCATTCTGATGGATTTTTAAAACAACAATTAGTTCTTTTCTCCATCAATTTAAGGCGGAAATGTTTTGAAAACAAAATAATTCAGCATATACTGGAATAGAATGCAGTGTGGTAAATTAACATAATCTGTTGTCTTTTAAAGCATCATTTTGGAATAATAAAGGTTAATTAAAGTGTAACAGTCCACAACTTTGTTATGAAACAAAATCTGAAACTGAAGATTAACTATGTTCTTAGATTTTGATATTGTTCTGCCTTTAACTACGAAATTAATGTTAAATAACACAGAAATGACTAGATTAAAAAAATACAGTTTAATTATTGACAATTCATTTTGAACTGAGAGGCTTAGAGGACAATAACTTTACTTCATAATCACTGATATTTAAATTATTAATGTCAAATCACCAGTAACGTTTAGCTGATTGTAAATGATTCAAGCTAGTTGGCTAGTGCTACAGCAAGCTAATATAGCATAACGTTATCACAATAACCTAAAGCTAGCTCGTACTATAGCAAGCTAATATAGCATAACATTATTAGCTGTACCTAAAGTTAGCTAGTGCTACAGGAAGATATTGCAGCAAAACATTATGACATAAATTAGCTAGTGCTACTGTAAGCTAATATAGCAAAACACATTCAACCTGAAGTTGGCTAGTACTACTGCAAGCTAATAAAGCATAGTATTATGAATGTAACCTAAAGTTAGTTAGTGTTAGATCAAGCTAATAAAGAAAAACATGATTAGTTTTACTGAAAGTCAGCGAGTTAGCTCATGCAAGTGCAAATTCACATAGCATAATGTTATTAGCTTAACTGAAAATCAATACAGTACTGTTCAACAGTTTGGGGCCATTTTAGAAATGTCCTAATTTTTGAAAGAAAAGCATTGTTTTTCAATTAAAATAACATTAAATGAATGATAAATCCAGTGTACTATAGCAGGCTAATATAGCATAACATTAATAACCTAGCCTAAAACTAGCTAGTTAGCTGGTGCTATAGCAAGCTAATGTAGCATAACATTATTATATCAACTTAAAGTTAGCTAGTACTATAGCAGATTATTATAACAGGATATTATTACATTAACCTAAACTTAGCTAGTGGTATATCAAGCTAATATAGCATAACATTATTACATAAACCTAACATTAGCTAGTGCTACTGAAAGCTAATGCAGCATAGTATTCAAACCTATAGTATTGTGAGCTTAACTTAAAGTTAGTGTTAGATCAAGCTAATAAAGAAAAGCATGATTAGCTTAACTGAAACTCAGCTAGTGAGCTCGTGCTATAGCAAACTAATACAGCATAATGTTATTAGCTTAATCTAAAGTCAACCATTTAGCAGGCGCTACAGCAAGCTAATATAGCAAAACACATTTAACCTGAAGTGAACACTGACTTGTGTAGACAGGTGTGTGTCCATTATATACTGTCCATCCATCCATCCTCTATACACCGCTTTATCCTCACTAGGGTCATGGGGGGTGCTGGAGTCTATCCCAGCTGACTCTGGTGAAGGCAGGGGACACCCTGGACAGGTCACCAGTCTGTCACAGGGCTACATATACAGACACACAATCACACTCACATTCACACCTACGGACAATTTAGAGTAACCAATTAACCTCAGCATGTTTTTGGACTGTGGGAGGAAGCCGGAGTACCCGGAGAAAACCCACGCATGCACAGGGAGAACATGCAGACTCCATGCAGAAAGATCCCAGGCCGGGATTTGAACCGGGGATCTTCTTGCTGCAAGGCGACAGTGCTAACCACTGGTACACTGTGCAACCCCATTAAAAATAACTTTTTGCAGCTAAATTCTGACAAAACTGAATTTCTTATCTCTGCTCCTCCAAGTCTTGTCCCTAGGATCAAAGATGGTTTATGTTTCCATACCTCCATAATTAAACCTTCCGTTAAAATTGTTGGCGTCACTGTGGACCAGGCTCTGACTCTGGATCAACATGTGAAATTGTTGATTCGCTCTTGCTTTTTCCAGTGTCCCATTCCCATTGTGTCTCAAGCTGAGATGGAGATGTTAATCCATGCATTTGTGTCATCACATCTGGATTACTGCAATGCGCTTTTTACCTGCCTCAGCAAAGCGTCTCTGGATCGCCTGCAAGTGGTCCAAAACGCCGCTGCCAGACTGCTGACCAGGACCCCCAAAAGGTCCCATGTCACTCCAATTTTAACTGCTCTTCACTGGCTCCCCATTACATTTCAGATACAGTTTAAAGTCCTTGTGGTCACTTACAGAGCTCTGCATGGTCAGGCACCGGCCTACATCAGAGATCTGCTGCAGCCTTATGTCACCAGCAGGTCTCTGAGGTCCTCTGATCAGGGCCTGCTGGTAGTTCCGCGTTCTGTGGAACTCTCTCCCACCAAATCTAAGATCAGCGGACACTTTTAAAAAGCAGCTAAAGACCCATCTTTTTAGACTTGCCTCGGTGTGATTTGTTGTATGTTTATCTCTTTTTTATGTCGATTTCTGCTTTTGCTTTGTGCTTTTATGCCTTGTTGTTTTATGCTTTTGTAAAGCACCTTGTGACTTTTATGCTCTAGAGAGGTGCTATATAAATAAAGTTTATTATTATTGTTATTATTATATACTTTTCTACATTAAATAAGTGTCACACGAATGAAACCATCAGGATTATTAGAATTAACTGAACAATACTGTTGTTAATTTCAGCCACGTCAATAAAGCCAATTTGAAGCGTAGTATAATTCTACATTTTAAGGACAGACGGTGCAGCCAGAGGACTGATTTAACCGAGTGTGTGTGGGTTTCCTAATACTTAATCTGATTTAATCTCTGTCAAGGAGCCCGAGGAGTGACCTTTGACGTCATGAGCCGAATGAGTCTGTTCAAAACGGGGATCAGATGGAGGAAGAATGAGGGCAAACAGTGGAGCAGCCGCCACAACAATCCAGCTGCAGTAAACATGTGGATGAAGCTCTGTTGCTGCTGCTGCTGTGCTTTTAAAGACGCCCAAAACCCAACAGCTGGCACCAAAAATCAGGTTTAACTTCATCGATGCCGTTTAGATTACATATGTGCCCGGATGTGTCGGGTTAAATTGCATAAGCGTTTGTGTAGAAACACGGTTGTAATTGTAATTGACCCGTGGAAAACCCCGAGGAGGGGGCAGGGTGACGTCAGGGATGGATGGAGTCAGACCGGTCAGATATGAGGGCGAAGAATGTCAGTAATCTAAATTACATGGAAGAAGACCTGAAAAAAAGTCATCACTTGTCTTTGGTCCCTTCTGTTGAACCCTCAAACCTACTGCTGGACTTGAGAAACCCCTAATATTTAAAAATAAATCACTAAAAGGGCACCAGAAACAGAAAAAAACACAAAGAATAATCCGATTTTTAGCTTCTAATGATCCTTGTACCAGCTTTAAATCAAATCTGACCTCAAAATTATAATATTTCAACAAAAAGAAGAGTGTTATTAATGAAAGCTAAACATAAGTAATCAAGAGCAGAAGTAAAATAATCTGTCATCTATCATTCTTTGGTAAATTCTTAACTTCAAAACTCACAAGTGGGTCTGAAAAGTGTGTTATCTTTAAAATATATCACCAAAATGACCTCAGAAACTGAAAAAAACCCCACAAAGAATAATCGGATTTTCAACTTTTCCAACATCCTTCTACCAGATTTGAACCGAATCTGTACTAATAACATAGCAGACAAACAGCATAACATCATTACAATAACCTTAGGTTAGCTAATGCTACTGCAAGCTAATATAGCATAACATCATTACAATCAGAATCAGAATCACTTTATTCATCCTCGAAGGGAAATTCAGTTGTCAGGGTTCTTATCTGTTTAATTTTGAATTGAATAGCCTGACTGTTGATGGCAAGAAAGATTTCCTAAATCTTTCTGTCCTGCAGTGCAGGGATAGGAGCCGTCCACTGATGTTTCGTTGTTCATTGAGGCAGATGTGAAGTGGATGATCCATGTTGGTCAGAATGGCCTCCATCTTTCTAAATGCCCGTCTCTCCACCTCATCCTCCAATGTGTTCAATCTGATTCCAACCACAGAGCAGCTTTTTTAATCAGTTTGTTCAGACGTCTTGCATCCTTCTGCTTTATGCTGCCTCCCAGCAGACTGCAGCATAAAACAGGACACTTGCTACCACAGACTGATAAAACATCTGCAGCATCTTACTGCAGATGTGCAGTGATTGAAGTCTTCTGAGGCAATAAAGTCGGCTCTGGCCCTTTTTGTAGATGAAGTCTACGTTTGTAGACCAGTCCAACTTATTATCAAGGTGGACACCTAAATATTTATATGATGTCACCATCTCGATGTCCACAAGTGTTCACTGGCTGAAGAGGGGGTTTGGATCTGTGGAAATCTATGATCATTTCCTTTGTCTTTGAGGCGTTGAGTAGCAGCAGTTTTTGTGACTCCAGTCACTGAAGGCACTTATCAGATCTCTGTATTCAGCTTCATGTCCATTTCTGATACATGCCACGATAGCAGTGTCATCAGAGTATTTCTGAATGTGGCAGGACTCAGTGCTGTATTTGAAGTCAGATGTATACAGAGTGAACAGGAATGGAGCCAGGACTGTTCCTTGTGGAGCTCCAGTACTACTCATTAATGTCCCAGAAACACAAACTGTGGCCTTCCTGTCAGGTAATCTGTGATCCATGAAACACAGGAAGGATCCACTCCCATCTCTGTGAGCTTGTCTTTGAGGATGGTGGGTTGGATGGAGTTGAATGCATTTGAAAAATCAAAGAACATGATTCTCACATAAACTCCAGGTTCCTCCAGATGAGACAGGGCACGGTGAAGCATGAAGAGGATGGCATCATCCACTCCAATGTGTTCTTTGTATGCAAACTGCAAGGAATAGAGTTTGTCTTTGACCTCAAGCCTCAGGAGACATAAAACCAGCCGCTCCAGAGTTTTCATGATGTGTGAGGTCAGAGCAATAGGTCTGTAGTCATTTAGTTCAGCCGGACATTTGATTTTTGGTACCAGTACGATACAGGATGTTTTCCATAGAGCAGGCACCCGCCCCAGCTGTAGACTCAGGTTGAAGATCCTGTGGAGAGGTTGACACAGTTGTGCAGCACAGTCTTTAAGCAGTCTTGGACATACACCATCTGGGCCAGCTGCCTTCCCAGAGCAAAGTCTCTGAAGCTCCAACATCACCCCTGTCTCTGTGACAGAGACGGATACAGGTGCTGGAACAGAAGTGACTGCAGCTGTGGAGACGTGTAGGAGACGGAGGAGAAGGAGGAGGAGCTATAGTGGGGATTTCCATATGTTGAGGAGAAGAAGGAGTAGCAGCAGTGGAAGTAGGTGTGTCCACAGTGTCAAATCTGTTGAAGAACAAGTTGAGTTCGTCAGCTCTTTCTACATCACCCACTATTGGCTTCCTCCTCTTTTTATTGTTGTGTCCAGAGATGGTATTGATTCCTCTCCACACATCACGGATGTTGCCGTGTAGAAAATTCCTCTCTATCATCTTTTTGTATTCCATCTTTGCCACTTTCAGTCTCCTCTTCAACTCATGTTGCACTTCTTTGAGCCGTTCGTTGTCACCGTCTCTTAAAGCTTGTTTTTTTTGGTTGAGGATTGCCTTTATGTCACTTGTGATCCGTGGTTTGTTATTGGGGAAACAGAGAACAGTCTTTGCAGGTATGACTGTGTCTCTACAGAAGTTGATGTATTCAGTAAAACAATCAACCTGTCTGTCAGTGTTCATACTGTCCTCATCTGTTTCCAGAAGCACATTCCAGTCTGTTGATTCAAAGCAGTCTCTTAGAACTTCACTAGCTTGAGGAGTCCATCTTCTGATTTGGACTTTAGTTGCAGGCTGTCTCAGCACACAAGGTTTGTAACAGGTCTGCAGATAAACCAGGTTATGATCTGACCTGCCCAGTGGTGGTAAGGCAGTAGCTCTGTAAGCTTCTTTGACATGGGCATACAGCAGGTCAAGGGTTTTATTCTGTCTGGTAGGGCAGTTAACAAACTGTGTAAATCCAGTCAGGTGAGAGGAGAGGCTGACATGATTGAAATCTGATATTATTACAAGTGCCTCAGGATGTTGAGTCTGTATCCTAGCAACAGTATCATGCAACACATCACATGGAACCAAGTCAGTTGCTTTGGGTGGAATATATACAAGTATTGTTATGATGAGACTGAACTCCCTTGGGACATAATATGGCCGAAGTCCAACTGCCAACAGTTCAATATCTGGACAACACAACTTCTCCTTAACCGTTATGTGTGAGGAGTTACACCATCTCTGGTTAACAAATAAAGCCAGACCTCCTCCTTTCTTCTTGCCACTAGCTTTAGCATCTCTGTCTGACCTTATGAGGGTGAAGCCAGGTAGATCCACAGTTGAGTCTGAGTTGTTTTGATTCAACCAGGTCTCAGTAAAACACAGGAGACTGCATTCACGGTATGTTTTGCCCGTCTTCACCAATGTCTCCAGCTCGTCACATTTGTTTGGCAAAGAGTTCACGTTTCCCATGATGATTGATGGAAGGAAGGGCCTGTATCTCCATTTCCTAGCCTTCACCTTTGCACCAGCACGGCAACCACAAAAACACCTCAAGATGTCCACTGGAATTGGATGTTGCAGTCCAGATTTGTTCTGTCTCAATGAAAAAAGCTCCTCTCTTGAATAGATTCTTCTCCCAGCAGAAACCTCCATCAGCAGTCGATAAAACACAACAAAATATTTAAAAAATACAGCAAAAATAAAGCAAAAACTGAAAACAGTTAAGAGACACCAAACTTTGCAGCCACTTTCACAGGCGCAGGTTCCGGAATGTGTAACATCATTACAATAACCTTAGGTTAGCAAATGCTACTGCAAGCTAATATAGCATAACATCATTACAGTAACCTAAAGTTAGCTAATGCTACTGCAAGCAAATATAGCATAACATCATTACATTAGCCTTAGGTTAGCTAATGCTACTGCAAGCTAATATAGCATAACATCATTACATTAACCTAAAGTTAGCTAATGCTACTGCAAGTAAATATAGCATAACACCATTACATTAGCTTTAGGTTAGCTAATGCTACTGCAAGCTAATATAGCATAACATCATTACATTAACCCTAAGTTAGCTAATGCTACTGCAAGCTAATATAGCATAACATCATTACATTAACCTTAGGTTAGCCAATGCTACTGCAAGCTAGTATAGCATAACATCATTACATGAGCCTACAGTTAGCTAGTACTATAGCAAGCTAATACAGCATAACATCACTACATTAACCTTAAGTTAGCTAGTATTATAGCAAAATAATATAGCATAACATTATTACATTAACTTAAAGTTAGCTCGTATTATAGCAAGCTAATATATTAAAACATTATAACATTAACTTAAAGTTAGCTCATACCATAGCAAGCTAATATAGCATAACATCATTACATTAACCTAAAGTTAGCCCATGCTACTGCAAGCTAATATAGCACATCTTTACATTAACCTTAAGTTAGCTTGTACTATAGCAGGCTAATGTAGCATAGCATTATCACAAAAGCCTAATGTTAGCTAGTGCTACTGCAAGCTAATACAGCAGACCATTATTATCTAAGCCTAAAGTTAGGTAGTATTAGATCAATCTAAGTAATACATGATTAGCTTAACTGAAAGTCAGCTAGTTAGCTCATGCTATAGTAAGCTAATATAGCATAATGCTATTACATGAACCTAAAGTTAGCTAGTGCTATAGCAGGCTAATATAGCATAACATTTGAACTGAATCTGAAAGTAAAATCCTAATATCTCTTCAAATCCAGAGTTTATTCTCCATGTCTCATGAAGATTACGTGTAATTAAACAGAACTAAAGGGAAAACCTGTCGTCTATCATTCTTTGGAAAATTCTGAACCTCAGAACTCACAAGCTGGTCTGAAAAGTGTGTTGTCTTTAAAATAAATCACCAAAATGACACCACAAACTGAAAAAAACACAATGAGTAATCAGAGTTTTAGCTTCTAATGCCCCTCGGACCTGATTTCAATCAGAAAACTGAACATCTGGATCCAAAGTTTCCCTTTTGGACAAATAATGAAGCGTAAAACCACCGAAGGTCCTCGTTTTTACTGAACAGTGAGTTAAAGTTTCCACTGCTGGCCGACTAACAGCTGATGGTTCCTGCAGGACGGTTTAGAGGAAATATTCACAGAATAACAGAGAGTTAGAGCTCAAATCATCCTGCTGCTCTACCTCACTTTAAAAGCTCCTGATTCAGTAAATATTCTGCATTCTGCTGTTTTGCTGCATAAAAACTCAGTAATTGTCATTTTGATAAATAGTTCTGCATGTTCTATTTGACATAAAACGACAATTTATGCACGGATTCCTTTTTTGAGCATAAATGAGTCATCGAGGCGGAGAATTCTAACAGAAAGGCAACAAATAACTGATTAGATGTCAACCATTGAGGGATTTTTATCTAATTTCAGTGATTCCAGCTCCTTCAATGTGAATATTTTCTGCTTTCTTTTCTCTGTGACAGTAAACTGGAGATCTTTGAACTAAACCAGACATTTGAGGAAACTCTGATCCACATTTTTCAACATTTAAAGACATTTTATGGACAAAATAAATGATTGTAGTTTGTTTTTGGTTCAGTTTTCTGTCATAGAGGAGGAAAGAAACCTCAAAATATTCACAATTAGGAAGCTAAAGTCATAGAATTGAGACTTTTTAAAGAAAAACTGTACTTTAAATTCAACTGTTTTCAAAGAAAAAGTCTAAATTCTGTGATTTCAGCTCGTTTCATGTGAATATTTTCATTTTTATCCTCTTCTATGACACTAAACTGAAGATCTTTTAAAATTAATTGACATTTTTCACCATTTTCTGACATTTTAGAGACAAAATAAGTAATAATTTAATCAGTTTGAGTCATTTTCTGAATACAAACATCTAAATTCAGTGATTCCAGCTCCTTAAATGTGAATATTTTCTGCTTTCTTTCCTCTGTGACAGTAAACTGAAGCTCTTTGGACTAAACCAGACATTTGAGGAAACTCTGATCCACATTTTGAACATTTTTGCTCCAAATCCAGAAAATAATTGATACTAAAAAGAATTCTAGTCTCGTTTAGCTCCAGTTGGACTCCTGATGTAGTTTGTGGTGATTTCTGCAGAAATCCAAGAGAAGCTACCATTAAATCTGGACTTTTAACTTTCTTCAGGGCAAAAACTAACAATTATTTTCATTCTGATGATTAGTTTCTGGATTATTTTCATTGTTTTGTCTCTAAAACGTCTCAGGATGGAGAAAATGTCCATCAGTTTTTAAACCAAAGAGAAAAACATCTAAATTCAGTGATTTCAGCTTCTTAAATGTGGATATTTTCTGTTGTTTTCCTCCTCTGACAGTAAACTGCAGATCTTTACCACTAACCGACACTTTTCTGACCTTTTCGACCCCAACAGCTGTAGTTTGTTTTTAGTGGAACATCTGATTCATTTAGGATTAATGTGCAGCTGCAGTGCTGCTTCTGAGCCACCAGTGGGCAGATCTGACCTGTTTTCTGCTTCCATTCTGCAGATTTAACCTGTTTTTCCTCAGATTTGACTTCTTTTTTTGCCTCCTTTCTGGGACCTGGCAGCTCTTCATTTTGTTTTCTGGGCGTCAGGTTGTCCAGAGGCGACACACCTGGTCGCTGACGGACTAACTACATTATTACAAGCCTCCATCTCAGATCAGCGGCTGTGAAGCGCTGAAGGAGAACAAGTTCACACCTCGTTCTGTTTAAGGAGATTCCTCTGGAGTTAGAGGCTCTGGAACACGAAGATTAACAAGAGTTTATGTTGGAGACGAGAAGCTAAAGCCAACGATTAGTTTTCCGAATAAACAGATCAGATTTTTAGACTCTAAAATGTCAGAAAATGTGGATCAGGGATTCAAAGGCTAAAAGATCTTCAGCTTGCCATCATACAAGAGGAACAAAAGAAGAAAATATTTAAAGAATTTACAACGTTTTCTGAAGAAATGACTCCAGGATTGATTTAAAACTGGAGAACTCGTCGATTCTTCACACATTTATGTAAATCTGACACAAATAAAAGCAAACTGGAATAAATTCTCAAAGCAAAAAGTGCTAAAACCTTCGTCCTTAAATATATTTATCAGCTTTTTACTGGAGAGTTTCATTGTTGATTTTTTTTATTCACGGATCAGAGTTTCCTCAAATGTCTGGTTTAGTCCAAAGATCTTCAGTTTACTGTCACAGAGGAAACAAAGCAGAAAATATTCACATTTAAGGAGCTGGAATCACTGAATTTAGATGATTTTATTAATAAATGACTCAAACGGATTAAATTATGACTTATTTTGTCTCTAAAAAGTCAGAAAATGTTGAAAAATGTCAATTAGTGGTAAAAGATGTTCAGTTTAGTGTCACAGAGGAGAAAAAAACAGAAAATATTCACATTAAAGGAGCTGAAATCACTGAATTAAGACTATTTACTTTTTTTGGAAAATGACTCAAACCGATGAGTCTAATATCACATTAGTTGGAATTTAAATTTATAGCTGGCAATTAATTGATTAATCGTTGCAGCTCACCATCCTGTGATATTTTAGAGACAAAACCACAAAAATAATTCAAATAAGAAAATATTTGGTAGTTGTTGCACTAAAAAGAACAGAAAAAAATTCATGTTCAATAAATCAGATGTTCCAAAAAAACAAACTATAATAAACTGTTGTTGTTGCTTTGTCTCTGAAATGTCTTTAAATGTTAAAAATGTGATCAGAGTTTCCTCAGATGTCTGCTTTAGTCCAAAGATGTCCAGTTTTCTGTCCCAGAGGAGGAACTAGAAGCCTCCAGCTGATGAACTGATGATTAAATCGCTGTACATGCGTCTGTAACTGAGGACTAACAGATTTCTGGCTGCAGCTTCAGGTTTTATTCCATATTCGAGCCGTTAATCGTCCCACTGGCTCCGTCTCCTGTTGTTTCTGCTCCTGCTGCTGTTTTTCTAACCTCCACATGAAGCTGTGAAAAGTTAATCCGACTCCTGAACTCACAGATTCAACACTTCTTTTTTTTTTTTGACTCAACAAAGCCACGTCTGGAGGCGACGATTCATCAGATACGAGCTGAAACTGAACAGAAACCACACAGACTAGTCCATATCCAGAAAGTTATTCATATTATTCATTAAATGTACGATTATATTCTGTGTTTAAAGCAAATAAATATGAAATAATTCATCATCTGTCCCTTTAGAAGTGATTTTAGGATCATTTTATGAGTTTATGAAGCTCTTAAAGGTGTTTATCAGATTATTTTATTTATGAACCAGATTTTGATTTAAATTAAAGGTCAGAATAAAAACTCACAGTTTAACTCAAACTTATTTTATTTATTTACACATGTTTAGTGGGCTGCTCAGTGCAGTAGTGGTTAGCACTGTGGCCCTGCAGCAAGAAGATCCCCGGTTCAAATCCCGGCCTGGGATCTTTCTGCATGGAGTTTGCATGTTCTCCCTGTACATGCGTGGGTTTTCTCCGGGTACTCCGGCTTCCTCCCACAGTCCAAAAACATGCTGAGGTTAATTGGTTACTCTAAATTGTCCGTAGGTGTGAATGTGAGTGTGATTGTGTGTCTGTATATGTAGCCCTGTGACAGACTGGTGACCTGTCCAGGGTGTCCCCTGCCTTCACCCGAGTCAGCTGATAGGCTCCAGCACCCCCCATGACCCTAGTGAGGATAAAGTGGTGTATAGAGAATGGATGGATGGATGGATGGATGGATGGATGGAGGATGGATGGATGGATGGATGGATGGATGGAGGATGGATGGATGGATGGATGGATGGATGGATGGATGGATGGATGGATGGATGGATACATTGCAGTCTATTTTATTGACTGCATTTCTCTATTTATTCTCTTATTTGCATATTTTTGTCTGGATCTTTTGCTTAGTAGTTCATTTTTTAATCTTTTCAGATTTTGCTTTAAATAATTTTGATCAACCCATTTTTTCATTTAATCTGTCCCGTACCACGCTTCATTATTAATTATTATTATTATTATTATTATTACTAGTTTTAGCCCATTTTGACTTGAATTTTCTCCATTTTATCCTCAAACCTCTAAGTTCCATTTCATTTGTCTAAAATGTGCTATAATAATAATATAATAATATAATATAATATAAATTTCTCCTCTATAAGTCACAGCTTTAGATCATTAGAATAAATCAACCCGAGTCAATTTACAAAACACTTCTTCTATAAATTAAAGTTTAAAAAAAGCAATAAAACAATAAAAACACCAACATTATGATTATAATAAATAATAATAAATAAATAATAATAAATGCAAAGAGGAAATTCCAGATTCACCTTTAGCCAAAATTATTAAAGCTAAAAAAATAATTATTATAATAACAATAATAACATTAAATAATAATACATCAGGTGATAAGACAGATGAAATGAATAAAACAAAAGAGAAAATTATAAAAAGACATGATAATAATAATAACAATAATAATAATTAGAAATCAAGTGATGTAAGACAGACAAAATAAAAGCTAAAATTAGAAAAAATGTAAACGATAATAAATAATTATTTAAAAATATGAACTAAAGTGGCATAAGACAAATGAAAGGAATTACAATAAAAATAAAAATATTAAAAAACATAAATAATAAAATGACATAAGACAAATGAAAGGAACAAAATAAGTCAAAATCACAAAAGAAAAATCAGAACATATTAAAAAATCAGCTAATAAACGACAGATTAGAGAAAAACGTGAATAAGTGAATAAATAGAGAAATGAATGACAGAATTTGTTTCTCATGTTCTAAATGCTTCATTGCTGTTTTAAATCTGTTAAATGGTGACTAACAGACAATAAATAAGAAATATCATTCAGCCTGATATACTGCTTTATAAAACCAACTAAATCAGTGGAGTTTAGCTTTTTTTTGCTCTAAAAAGTGGTGAAAATGATCAACAAAACGCTGTTTTCTGTCCCTCCAGTGTCCATTTTATGTCAGTAATTCTAGAATAAAGGAAACGACGAGCAGAAATCAGACTAATCCGTGTCCGTTGTGTCTTCAGAGGAAACAGGAGGAGTTTAATGAGCTGACAGGAGGAGAGGGGGGGTCACTGGACGGATCAGTAATTCATCATCAGACATCCGTCATCGAGGAAACGTTTAATGTGCTGTGTGTTTGTATTCACTGAAACATGGCTAAATGACAACATCCCTGACTCAGCCATTCAACTGGAGCAGTTAACATGCTACAGATCGGACAGGGCACGCATAGACGGGGGTAAGACACGAGGTGGTGGGGTCTGTGTTTACATCCGGGATGCCTGGTGCCGAGATGCGACTGTAGTGTGCAAACACTGTTCACCACTGGCAGAGTTTATTGTCGTAAAGTGCCGCCCGTTCTATCTGCCTAGGGAGATAACTGCGATATTGCTGGTCGCTGTTTATATACCCCCCACTAATAACAACAGTGAGAGGAACGTGGCGCTGAACGAACTGTATCAAGCTATCAGTGAACAACAGACAGCACACCCAGATGGTTTCATCATCCTCGCTGGAGATTTCAACCATGCTGATCTCAAGACAGTCCTTCCGGAATTCCACCAACATGTGCATTTTCCAACAAGAGGAGATAGAATCCTGGACTTTGTCTACACTCCCCAAAAGGGAGCATTCAAAGCTACCCCCCTCCCCAACATCGGCCTCTCTGACCACATCACTGTTATGCTAATGCCAGCATACAGACAGAGAGTGAAAGTCACCAAACCGGTTCTGAATAATAAATCATGAAAAATCATCTTATTTAGCTCTAAACACAGGAGTCCCACAGGGATCTATACTTGGTCCACTCCTCTTCTCACTGTATATAAATGATTTACCAAATATCTGTCCCGGTGCTGGTTTCCAGATGTATGCAGACAATGCAGTTGTTTATGTGAGCAGTAAAAATGTTGAAGCCATAACTGCCCAGCTGCAGAGTCATTTAGATGCTGTGTCAGTTTGGTTTCAAAATTCAGGGCTCACCTTAAATGTCAATAAAACAGTGTCAGTTTGCTTTTCCTCAAGATGTCGTCCATATGAGGAACTGCACCTGACAATTAATGGTCAAGTCATTGAACAAGTAAAGGAAGTAAAATATCTGGGTCTGATTTTAGACTCCCATTTAACATTTGAAAGTCATATTAAAAAGATAATAAGAACAGCCAAGGCAAATCTGTACACCTTTCGACACATAAGGGACTGTTTATCATTTCAAGCAGCAAATGTGTTTATGCATGCTCTGATTTTTTCTCATCTCAGTTATTGTATAACCTCCTAGTCACAGGCAACGATCACAGCAATTAGTCCAGTAAGAATGATCTATAATAGAGCCTTGAAAATACTGGCTAGAAAATCTGTTAGAACCCACCATTGTGAAGTTTTGCAGAGGTTGCACTTTCTTAGTATTGAAAATTTTATAAATTTCTGTAATTTAAAACTAATGTATAAATGTCTGTACAATCAAGCCCCTGAGGTTCTTGGACAGTTCATTGTTCCACTTAGAGCAACAGGCTCAAGAACACGTGGAGCCTCTAATGGGAATGTGAAAGAGCCGAGGAGAGACACTGTGTTTGGAAGATCTGCCTTTTCTGTTCAGGTTGCTAAACTGTGGAACTCTCTGTCACGCGAACTGAAACAAGACCGAGATCTAGGGGCTTTTAAAAATGAACTGAAGCTGGTTTTAAAAGGGGATCAGGTCTGCAACCATTTTTAGATTGATCAAAATGTATTTGTTTTGTATTAATGTTGTTGTTGTTGTTTTGTTTTTGTTTGTTTTTTTCTCTCTCCTGTAAAAGCCCTTCTAGGGACGGACTTTGCAAATTAGCTCTGGCTATAAATGTCATAGTGTTGTACATGTTTATTGTATACACTGGTCCCTATTAAATAAACAATAAATAAATAAATAAGCAAGTGAGAGTGTGGCCACAGGAAGCCACCTCTGCTCTACAGGACTGCTTTGGAACAACAGACTGGGGAATGTTCAAGCAGGCAGCAACCCACAACAATAACACTGACATTGAGGAATACACAGACACTGTGACCTCCTACATCACAAAATGCATTGACGATGTCACCCATGTGAAAACCATCACCACTCGGGCTAACCAGAAGCCGTGGCTGACAGGGGACGTCCGTAGGCTGCTGAGGGCCCATAGACTGTATATAAAGATGGACGTAGCATCTGGCTCCAGAATTGAAGCCCACTCGGAAGTGTCAAAAATTTGCAATATCACGCTGTCCGCTAGGGCTGGCTCCAAAAAGCTTTTGCTCCATAAACCCCAATTCATCTCAAGGTTTCTTCCCTGTTAAAAGGGTGTTTTCCTGCCACTGTCTCCTTTGGGCTGCTCTGGGGGTCAGGCATATGGGTTCTGTAAAGCGTCTTGGGACGATTTGACTGTAATTGACGCTATATAAATAAAATTGAATTGAATTGAACTTCAGTGACAGCAGAGATGCGCGGAGCCTATGGTGAGGCATCTAGGCCATCACGGACTACAAGCCTGCGCCACAGACCTGCGAAAGCAACATCTCTCTGCTCAATAACCTGAACCGCATGACCAGATTCTGTGCCTGTCTGCAGCCAGTGTGAAGAAGGTGCTCTCCACCATCGACACTCGGAAAGCAGCAGGCCCAGACAACATCCCTGGCAGTGTGCTGAAAGACTGTGCAGAGGAGCTGAAGGATGTCTTCACAGACATCTTCAACACTTCCCTGGAGCAAGCCATTGTTCCATCATGCTTCAAGACTGCCACCATCATACCTGTACCAAAGAAATCATCCCCATCCTGCTTTAATGACTACCGCCCTGTAGCACTGACACCAATCATTATGAAGTGTTTGAACGACTAGTCATGCCACATATCAAATCCCCCCACTCCCACCATGGACCCCTTCCAGTTTGCATACAGACCCATAAGATCTACAGAGGCTGCAATCTGCTCTGCTCTCCACCCAGCCCTCACCCACCTGGGCAATAAGGACTCATATGTGAGAATGCTGTTCATGGACTTCAGCTCAGCATTCAACACCATAATACCACAGCAACTCATCTGCAAACTGGACAAACTGGGACTCAGCACCTCACTCTGAACTGGATCCTGGACTTCCTCAGCCACAGGCCACAAGCAGTGCGAGTTGGTACTAACACCTCCAGCAGCATCACCCTGAGTACAAAGGCCCCACAAGGCTGCGTGCTCAGTCCATTGCTCTTCACTCTGCTGACACACGACTGCACGCCAGCCCACAGCTCCAATCACCTGGTCAGGTTTGCTGACGACACAACTCTGGTGGGCCTCATCACCAAGGGCAATGAGACACACTGCAGGGAGGAGGTTTCACTCCTGTACACATGGTGTGGGAACAACAACCTCCAGCTGAACGTCAGCAAAACCAAAGAAATCATCATCGACTTCCGGAGAGGCCACAACCAACACCTGCCACTGACCATCAACGGTGCTGCTGTGGAAAGAGTGAGCAGCACCAAATTCCTGGGGGTGCACATCAGTGAGGACCTCTCCTGGACCGCCAACACCACCTTCCTGGTCAAGAAAGCTCGGCAGTGCCTCCACTTGCTGCGGAGACTTAAGCAAGCAAGCGCCACACCATCTGTCCTGACCACTTTCTACAGGGGGACAATTGACCGCATCCTCACTAGCTGCATCACTGTGTGGGGTGGGAGCTGCACTGACTACAGCAGGAGAACCCTGCAGCGCATAGTGAATGCAGCTGGGAGAGTCATTGGCATAACTCTCCCCTCCATACAGGACATATACACAACCCGCCTCACCCGCAAAGCACTCACAATTGTGAACGACACACACCGTCCGGCACACAACCTGTTCAACCCCCTGCCCTCCGGCAGGAGATAGAGGAGCCTCCGTTCCCACACCACCAGACTCACCAACAGTTTTATCCACCAGGCTGTAAGACTGCTGAACTCCCTCCCCTCTACACCCCCAGACCCTGCCAGCAGAACCAACCGATTGGCTGGAGTATTTGTATAATTTGTGTGTTTTGTTGTGTCTGCGCACTTTACTGTTTGTCCTGTCTTTACACTTGTCCGTATGGGACAGCAGGGAACGCAATTTCGATTCATTTGTATGTTTAATGCATGTGAAGTAATTGACAAATAAAACTGACTTGACTAATCCTCTGTTCATGTCCTGGTGTTTTCTCCCCTCCAGTCTTTGGTACCTAAATTAACCTTTTGTACTTAAACTAATCTCCTCGACCTAAACTAGTCTTATCTAAACGAGTCTCCTCTACATAAACTAGTCTTTATTATCTAAACTAGTCCTCTATCCTTGCCCTGGTGTTTTCTCCCCTTCAGTCTCTGGTATGTGTTGAATTCTTGAGTCCCTGCGGTGACCTCATGTCCTCTACTGCTGTCTGTCTGTAACCTGTCTGTACGTCTGTCTGTACGTCTGTCTCGTGTTCTGCAGCACACATATGACCCTCCTCCTGCTCCTCTACACGTGTTCCTGGCTCGCTCACGTCTGACTCGGCCTCCTGAAGCTGGCAGCCATCAGAGCATTCTGGGTAATTAATTTCCTCTGTGGGTCCGGAGGTGTTGACTTTGGGTGGGAGCTGGAGAACGTCGGAGCGTCACCAGAACTAAACTCAGATCCATCAGGTTCCTCAGGTTCACGGTTTCCAGGTACGAAGCAGAAAACGATCCTCTAAAGTCAGAATCAATCAAATCGGCCTGTTTCTGTTGGACGACGTGTTCATCCATTAAATTATATTATTACAATCAACACACTGTAAAACTTGGAGGTTTCAAATCTTTTAACAGTCCCTGGTGTCAGAAGATTCTTCCCTGTTTTTTTAATTACAAATAATAGCAGCTGTTAAAGAAACAGAAAAAAGTAGAATTTACACATAAACTCTGAACTAGTCTCCTCTACCTAAACTAGTCCTTAATATCTAAACTAATGTTACCTAAACCAGTCCTTAATATCTAAACTAATGTTACCTAAACCAGTCCTTAATATCTAAACTAATGTTACCTAAACCAGTCCTTAATATCTAAACTAATGTTACCTAAACTAGTCCTTAATATCTAAACTAATGGTACCTAAACTAGTCCTTAATATCTAAACTAATGTTACCTAAATTAGTCCTTAATATCTAAACTAATGTTACCTAAACTAGTCCTTAATATCTAAACTAATGTTACCTAAACTAGTCCTTAATATCTAAACTAATGGTACCTAAACTAGTCTCCTCTACCTAAACTAGTCCTTAATATCTAAACTAATGGTACCTAAACTAGTCCTTAATATCTAAACTAATGTTACCTAAACTAGTCCTTAATATCTAAACTAATGTTACCTAAACTAGTCCTTAATATCTAAACTAATGGTACCTAAACTAGTCTCCTCTACCTAAACTAGTCCTTAATATCTAAACTAATGTTACCTAAACTAGTCCTTAATATCTAAACTAATGGTACCTAAACTAGTCCTTAATATCTAAACTAATGTTACCTAAACTAGTCCTTAATATCTAAACTAATGGTACCTAAACTAGTCTCCTCTACCTAAACCAGTCCTTAATATCTAAACTAATGTTACCTAAACTAGTCCTTAATATCTAAACTAATGGTACCTAAACTAGTCCTTAATATCTAAACTAATGTTACCTAAACTAGTCTCCTCTACCTCAAATATTTATCTCTACCTAATCTAATCTTTAATAACTGAACTCATCTTCTCTACCCAAACTAGTCTTTAACATCAAAACTAATCTCTACTTAAACTAGTCTTCTCAACCTAAATTAATCTTTTACTAATCTTAATCTAATCTCATTTATCTAATTTTCTCTACCTAAACTAATGTTCTTTACCTTAATCTTTTCTACCTAAACTAACTTTTTTACTTTAATCTTTTCTACTTAAACTAATCTCTTCTACCTGAACTAATCTTATCTAAACTAGTGTTTAATATCTAAACTAATCTCCTCTACTTAAACTAGTCTATCTTTAATATCTAAACTAGTCTAAAAAAGACCAACATTTGTACTTTTACAAAAAATAATTTATTCTTTTCTGATATGAAACAGTTTTACTGGATTTAAATGGTCCAAAATACAGACTTCATAGATATTAGAATAGACAAGTTTTTGAACATTCTATCATTTTTAACACATTTTTAAAAATTATTATTATTGTGAGGTAAAGTTGTGTAGATTGAATATTTTAAACTAGTATTTTAAAGATGCTTTGGGTTTATTGAATTTTAGGAAAATTCCAGAAAAAAGTCTGATTTTACAGATGAACTGAATAAAAGGACCTAAAGCTGATCTGCTGCTTTATAACGTCTGACTGGAATAAATCACAGCTTTGTTTAAGACCCATTGTTCAGTTTTCAGTGTTTCTAATGTTTGTTTTTCTGCTCTCTTTGCTGCCAGACTTTCAGTTTTCTCGTTGTTTTTTTTTACGGTGAATATTTCAGTTCTAGTTTTACTCCCAGCTGGATTTTAAACATAAAGATGAAGCTCAGAACCAGCAGCTCTGTGATGGCGCTGAAAAGTTGGTTTTGACTCATTTTTCTACTTTTTGTTTCTCGCTTTTTTCATTTTTTGTCTATTTTTGTCATTTGTTCATTTTATTGTAACTTTGTCGTCAAATTTTCTCATTTTTTGTTTTGTTTCGTGCCGTTTGTCTCATTTGTCATTTTATTTCTCGTTTGTGTCTTTTTTTAAATATTTTGTCTTGTTTTTTTGCCTGACTTTTTTCAGTTCTCATGTTTTTCTCACTTCGTGTCTCGTTTTTGTCATTTTTTGTTGTCTTGTATCTTGTTTTTGTTGTTTTTGTCGTCTTTTGACTTTTGTCGTCTCGTGTTGTTTCCTTTTTGTCTTGCTTGTGTTTTTTGTCTTACTTTGTTATGTTGTGTTTGTTTTGTCCCACTTGTGTTGTTAATCTGTGTTTTTGTCATTTTGTTTCTCACTTTTGTCATTTTTGTGTCTCATTTTTGGTGCTTTGTAACTTTTGGTCTCTTGTTTGGTTTCATGCCGTTTGTCTCGTTTTTGTAATATTTTGTCTTGCTTTTGTCGTTTTTGTAATATTTTGTCTTGCTTTTGTCGTTTTTGTAATATTTTGTCTTGCTTTTGTCGTTTTTCATTCTAACTTCTAAGTTTGAACAATAAAAGCATCATTTTATTTTGAAAACCACACAAACAGCTGATCTTCACCACATTTTAGAGTCAAGCAGCAGAATTATTCCAGAGTAAAGCTGCTTTCTTTCTTTCTTTCTAATTCAGAACAGATCTGCTGCTTCCAGAGCTCCGTGGTTCTACCTGCTGATCCCGGATCTGATTTTTTTTTTTGCCAGATTTTCATGTTCTGGTTCCATTTATGGGCAGAAGTTTCTGAGCTCCTTCTGAGATTTATGTCTGTTGTTCTGAGAGGCATTAAAACCATCAGAGAGGCATCAGACTTTCTGTAAAACCCCGAAATGTGGCTGAAAACCTGAACTTCATCTGAGCTGAAATCTCTCAGAATGTTCTGAAACCAACCACAGAATGTGGGGATAAGTGGAGTCTATGATCAGGAGGCTCTGGGCTGTAAATTCTGCTGCTTCTGATGAAGGAAAATATCAGATTTAAAAGGCTGGAGTCGCAGCAGAAGTTAATATCCAGGACGATCCTCCCACCTCCTCCCCACTCAGACACGATCCTCTGGAGGCTCAGACTGATCCAGACCGAGCTGAGGGCTGAACAGAGGTCAGAAGTCCTGAAGGATTCTCTCCAGCTGGAGATAAAGAACAAACTGTGGTCCTGTCTGAGGAGGGAAGAAGATTTGGAGATTTTAAACATGGGACCTGACCAGTCCGTGGATTTTTATTTTTTCCCCGTTTCTGGGATGAAATTCTTGTGAAGTAAGCAAATCTTTAATATTATCAATCATGAAATCTTTATTTTATAAATCTGTATAATAATTGACATTTAATATGTAGATGTAGAAATGTGGATGATGATCGTGCTTTACGCGTTGATTTGGACACCGGAGGCCTTCTTTTCTTACGCTGCAGTTTAAAGTGTTTTTAGCAGCGTGTCTCACAAAGAATCGTTTCTTCCACAGTTTAAAATTTATGTATTAAACTCATAAATGATTCAACCTCCTTAAATTAAATATTCATTTTTGTTAAGAGCCAGAATTACTTTTATTTATTTTTTGTTTTGTTTTAACGTTTGCGCATTTTACGTGTCGAAGATTTTCTCTGGGAGGATCGAAAACTGTGGAAACTTCCCGATGGTCGAGGCCCGGCAGAGACTTTATTTAAAGCGAGCCGGTACCGTTTGGAGGCGCGCAGCTCCGCGGGGTTTCTGCTGCTCCTCCACAGTTCAACAGCAGCTCTTAACGCGGCACCGCGGCCGCTTCTGTCCGACTTCCCGCGGCGGCTTTGAAGCGGCGACAGATTCCATTTCTGGAGCTGAGCTGTGCCAACAACTGGAAAAATAACTGTCTGGAGTTTTACTTTACGCTCTAGAAAAAAAATTACACGAAATTAAAACTAAATAACGCCAGATTTCCAGTCCGCATCCAAACCAGCGTTGCGTAAAATTTGTGCGTAAAAACGTAAAAATAAACGAAAACCTTTCCCCTTCAGATTCGCTCTAAGTTCCTCTTTAGACCAAGTGTTCAACTGTTGACCTTCAGAAGAAACAGCAGGTTTGATTTACGGCCTTCAGTTGGAGCCTTCCTGCTCTGAAAACCCAATTATTTCCCTAAAACCAGAGCGCAGAAGCCTCCTGGTTCGGAGGATTTAATTCATCTAGAATGTGGAGAAATCAGTCAGAGACTCGTTCTGTTGTTCTGAACCAAAGAAACAGAAATGAACGAATCAAAGCTTCAGGAAACTAAAACATTTGGTTTTTGTCTTTTGCTCCTTCTCTCTCTTTCTTCATCCATCAGACTCTGATCACCTTCACATCTTCCTTCATGGAGCTCTCTTCTTCTTCTCTACCTCCACCCTCTCCCTTCATCCCTAACTCCTCCCTGCCCTCCTCCTCTCCCTCCATCTCTCCGTCTCCCAGTTGGACCTCCACGGTTCTGTTCTGCTCCCTGCTGTCTCTCCTCTGTCTGCTGGGGATCTTAGGGAACATCTACACTCTGGTTCTGCTGCTGAGGCGTAGGAGGAGAAGAGGACTTCTCTCCAGACTTCCTGTCCCGTCCTGCCTGGCCGGTTCCTCCCCTCCTTCCTCCTCCTCCCTCCACCTCCAGGTTCTGAGTCTGGCCCTGGCCGACCTGCTCTACCTGTTCACGGCTCCGTTCATCGTGTACGACAGCCTGGCGTCGGGTTGGGCCTTCGGGGAGCCGGGCTGCCGGCTGCTGCTGAGCCTGGACCTTCTGACCATGCACGCCTCCATCTTCACCCTCACCGCCATGAGCCTGGACCGGTACCGGGCCGTGGCTCGGCCGCTGCACGCCTCTTCCTCGTCGTCGTCGGGCCTGCTGCGGGTGGGGGTGTGCTGGGGGCTGGCGGTGGCGCTGAGCCTGCCCATGATGATCACGCTCCACCTGGAGGACGGGGAGGACCAGAACCAGGACCAGCTGTGTGTTCCTGCCTGGGACGAGCAGAGCTCCAAGGCCTACCTCAGCGTCCTGTTCTGCACCAGCATCCTGGGACCGGGTCTGGCCATCGGGGCTCTGTACGCCACCCTGGGTCGGCTCTACTGGGTCTCCCAGACCCGGCCGGCCTGGGCCAGCGGGGGCGGCGCCGCCTGTGCCCCCAGAGCCCCCAGACCCAAAGTCCTGCTGCTCATCCTGGGCATCGTTCTGGCCTTCTGGGCCTGTTTCCTGCCCTTCTGGGTCTGGCAGCTGCTGCCTCTCTACCAGCCCGACATGCTGCGGACGGTACCGGTGGGAACCCAGGTGACGGTGAACCGGATCCTGACCGGACTGACGTACGGGAACTCCTGCGTGAACCCGTTCTTCTACACGCTGCTGACCGGGAAACGGAACCGACAGGCGCCGGCATCGGCCAAGCAGCTCTGCAGGAAGAGCAGCCCGGACCAGTAGAACCGGACCAGTGGAACCCAGAACCGTAGAACCCAGAACCATAGAACCAGACCAGTAAAACCGGACCAGTAGAACCCAGAATCATAGAACCAGACCAGTAGAACCAGACTACAGTAGAACCGGACCAGTAGAACCCAGAACCGTAGAACCGGACCAGTAGAACCGGACCAGTAGAACCGGACCAGTGGAACCCAGAACCGTAGAACCCAGAACCATAGAACCAGACCAGTAAAACCGGACCAGTAGAACCCAGAATCATAGAACCAGACCAGTAGAACCAGACTACAGTAGAACCGGACCAGTAGAACCCAGAACCGTAGAACCGGACCAGTAGAACCGGACCAGTAGAACCGGACCAGTGGAACCCAGAACCGTAGAACCCAGAACCATAGAACCAGACCAGTAGAACCGGACCAGTGGAACCCAGAACCGTAGAACCAGACCAGTAGAACCGGACCAGTAGAACCCAGAATCATAGAACCAGACCAGTAGAACCAGACTACAGTAGAACCGGACCAGTAGAACCCAGAACCGTAGAACCGGACCAGTAGAACCTAGAACTGTAGACCCGGACCAGTAGAACCGGACCAGTGGAACCCAGAACCGTAGAACCCAGAACCATAGAACCAGACCAGTAGAACCGGACCAGTAGAACCCAGAATCATAGAACCAGACCAGTAGAACCGGACCAGTGGAACCCAGAACCGTAGAACCCAGAACCATAGAACCAGACCAGTAGAACCGGACCAGTAGAACCCAGAACCGTAGAACCGGACCAGTAGAACCAGACTACAGTAGAACCCAGAACCGTAGAACCGGACCAGTAGAACCTAGAACTGTAGACCCGGACCAGTAGAACCGGACCAGTAGAACCCAGAACCATAGAACCAGACCAGTAGAACCCAGAACCATAGAACCGGACCAGTAGAACTAGACCAGTAGAACCGGACCAGTAGAACTGGACCAGTAGAACCTAGAACCATAGAACCAGACCAGTAGAACCCAGAACCGTAGAACCAGACCAGTAGAACCTAGAACCATAGAACCAGACCAGTAGAACCGGACCAGTAGAACCAGACCAGTAGACCCCAGAACCATAGAACCGGACCAGTAGAACTAGACCAGTAGAACCTAGAACCATAGAACCAGACCAGTAGAACCGGACCAGTAGAACCAGACCAGTAGAACCTAGAACCATAGAACCGGACCAGTAGAACTGGACCAGTAGAACCGGACCAGTAGAACCCAGAACCATAGAACCAGACCAGTAGAACCGGACCAGTAGAACCAGACCAGTAGAACCTAGAACCATAGAACCGGACCAGTAGAACTGGACCAGTAGAACCAGACCAGTAGAACCAGACTACAGTAGAACCGGACCAGTAGAACCCAGAACCGTAGAACCGGACCAGTAGAACCTAGAACCGTAGACCCGGACCAGTAGAACCGGACCAGTAGAACCTAGAACCATAGAACCGGACCAGTAGAACTGGACCAGTAGAACCAGACCAGTAGAACCCAGAACCATAGAACCAGACCAGTAGAACCGGACCAGTAGAACCGGACCAGTAGAACCTAGAACCATAGAACCGGACCAGTAGAACTGGACCAGTAGAACCGGACCAGTAGAACCCAGAACCATAGAACCAGACCAGTAGAACCGGACCAGTAGAACCAGACCAGTAGAACCCAGAACCATAGAACCGGACCAGTAGAACTGGACCAGTAGAACCGGACCAGTAGAACCCAGAACCATAGAACCGGACCAGTAGAACCAGACCAGTAGAACCCAGAACCGTAGAACCGGACCAGTAGAACCGGACCAGTAGAACCTAGAACCGGGTCTGAGGGCCGTCTGGACTCCAGGGTGTTGGAGATCAAAACTTTAGAGCTCCAGAACCAAAGACTTGTTGCAGAACTGAGAAAAGCACTTTGCATAAAAACCAGAAGAGAAGCAGCAGAACGACGGTCTGATGAGAAAAGTGATGAAAACGTTCCAAAGCAGAGATTTATTAAAACGTCTGAGGAGCAAACAGGAACGTTAAGACGACTTTTTCCTTTTAAAGAGACGAAACGGTTCTTCATCCTTTTTCAACGTTTAATGATAAAACATTTTTTAAAAGGCAGCAGAAACCAAGTTTACAGGAAAATTATCATTAAAATGTTTAAATTATTTGGTTTTGCAGCAAAAACAACTTTCATTGAAATCAATCCTGACAAACTAGATAAGTAGAAGTTTTTTAAACACTGCATCAGTTTCTTTGACAACAATTTAGCAAAAAAGACTCTTTCATGTCAAAGTGAAAACAGATTTCTATGAAGTAATATTAATTAATTAAAACATGAAATCAGTGATTGACTTTAAAATCCTTTCAAGTGACTCAAAACATTAAATCCGTTCTCACTTTGACATGAAAGAGTCTTTTTTTGTTTAAATTCTGATCAATCTTTTTGATGATCAATCATCCTCTCCTTGATTTCTAGGATTTGGTTTCAAACTCCACCCCTTAAAGTGACTGAAAACATTTAACACTCGAAACTGTTTTCACTTTGACATGAAAGAAGCTTTTTTATGTCAATTATTGTAAAACAAAAAGCAGTCATTTCTTCACAGGTCTTTCTAAAAACTGTTCATCTCTTGCTAAAAGCATAAACAATAAACCACAGCAGGTTTACACGATGACAATCAGCTTTTTAAAGGTTGAATGGTTTTTTTTTCAGCTTTTTAAAGGTTGAATGTTTTTTGCAGGTTTTTAAATGGAGACGAACGTTTCATCCATAAACTGAATATTTCAGGAGAACCAGGAACTTGAAGACGTGGTCGACACTTTTCTGTTTGTTGACTCAAAGACCTTCTTTAACCGTCTTTAGTTTCTCCTCATGAACTCTGGAAAAGTTTGATTTTATTCTAATAATCTGAATTTGAAATGTGAGTTCTGAGAACGAGGCGGAGCTTCTCCTGATGTTTCTAATGTCTGATAATAAAAGAACGTCTGTGTGAGATTCTCTGGACGTTTAAAGTCGACGTGAAGCCGAATGTTTCTCACGCTGAAGCCAGATGTGAAGAACCTGAAGCAGAAAGAGGCGAGAAAGGTTTGGTTTGTGTCCGACTGCAGACGAGAAACTGTTGAAAGGAAAAGTGAGAAGCAGAAACTGTGAGGGTTTTAGAGGAACGTTTGGGGTTTTAAAATGCTCAGTGTGAGTTTATCTGGTCTCTGCTGGGACAGAAAGCGGAAAAAACTGAAAATCTGGAAGCAAAAGTGTAAAAAAAAACATTAAAAAGGATTTAATACTGTAATGTTTAAAAATACCTGCAAAATAATGCATTTAAACTGATTAAATGTGAATCTGTACTTTTATAGGGGCTTAGGTTTCATATTTTTATAATCAAATGTAAAATTATAAATGATAAATGATGGCTCAATTACTGCAGAAAAAACAAAATAAAAAATGCAAAAACAGCATCAATAGACTTGAACCAGAGAACAAATGATTTATAATTTTACATTTGCTATAAAATATGAACACTAACCCGTCATTAAATACAGTTTCACTTTTTTCCAAACATTAACAGTATTTTTTTATTTTTTGCTATTTTTGTTTTGCAGCAAAATTAAAATTGTGACGTTTTCTGACAATAATTTACAAAAAAGATTCTTCAGCATCCCTTAATTTATTTTTTAAAATTACAGTATTAAACTTTATTAAATATTTTTGGGAACATTTGCTGCCAGATTTTTACTTTTTAATCTGTTTATCATAATTTATTATCTTCATGATAATAAGAGAAAATTATAAGAAATATTCCCATCCTTAATTATTTTTAGTAACAGTAAATATCTGAAAATAAATTTTGTAATTTTGTCCAAAAAGAATCATTATTATGTTTTTTCAGTTTGCAGCAAACTAAGATCTTTTTATGTAATTTCACAAGTTTTAATTGAACAAAAAAGGAAAAGAGGCTATTTTTAATCCTTTGTCAACAATTTTCTTTCAAAAAATTCAAAACATTTTAATGAATATTTAAAGTAAAAATCATGTAGTTTTATTTTCCATTTTTTTAAAGAACAAATGATTTTTACTTTCGGGTTTAGTTTGGATGGAGCACGCTGATCTGTGTTTCTACACGGATTATTTCATTTTATTTCAGACGTTTAGTTTGGACCATCTTTTGGTTTCATTTCCCTCCATGTCGGGTCTCTGGACTGTTTTCCTCTCAGACTGGAATGAATCTGCTGCTTCTGGATGGATTTTACATGAAGTCACAACAGAAGCGCCTCCTGTGGAGACGCCGCTCGGCATTCTGGGTAAAACCTGCAGGTAACTGAAAACACATGGAGGCTCAGAAACAACAGGAGGAGAAACTCCTCCAGAAAATGTCATTACATGGAAGCAAAACTGACGGTTTATTACAGGGAAATATAAATATTTCACTTCTGAATATTGAACTAGTGAAACACTGCAGTGGGTCATAACTTTAATAATTAGAAATAACGATAATAATAAGAGGAAGAATTAATAATAATAATCAGTCCTTGCAGGTGTTTTTCCAGGTTGTTTCTCCCTAAAACGGCTGAACTCACAGCAGCTTTTCTAAAAAACTGGGATGAAAGTTGTGATTTTTAAGCTTATCGTGATGAAAAAGCAGGAGACAGTGACAGCTGCTCAAAAGTTGAATTTTTTTCAGGTTTTAGAACACGTTTTGATGAACAATATTTACTCCTAAACTAATTCTGTAAGACGTTCCAACCCATTTCCATAAAAGCTGGAACAGCAGCCAGATGAAGTGTTTGGTAGATTTAAGGCTCTAAATGATCATTTGCTGCTGAATGAATCCTTTTGGACACATCTGTCAGTGGCCTAAAAAGTTCATGTCACATCCTGGCACACGCGTGTTCACACACACACGCTCACGGCTCGTCACGTCAGTTAACAAGAAGAGCAGAGAGAGCAGAACTCCACCAGCACTGTTCATTACCTGACCTTAACCTGAGCACAGGCGTGTGTCATACATGTGTACGTTATGTACACATCACGTGACCTAAACATGTAGCAGGCGGCTCAGAAACACCCCCACAGTTTAATCAGCTGTTCCTTGGATCATTTCTGATGGATAAGTCCTGATCAGTCCTCAGAGGTGGATTTGTAGAAGGATCACAATCAGCTGATGTAGTGTTCACTGGTTGTCATGGTTACAGTGACACTTGGTCCTTGTGTCATTTCTGAGCTTCCCTGAACCTTGAATCCAGATGTTTTATGCTGACAGACGGTTTTACCACCGACAGACTGAATATTCTAGAACATGGTCAGAATGGAAATATTTTTAGGGATTCTCTTCTCATTTCATAAATTCACAAATAAATCCCTTTTAGCTGTTTTTTTGTAAGAATTCTTCCTCAAATCCCAAAATATGAATTCTACTAGAAACCAGCTCAACTCTGGGTTGTTATGAGGTTCTTTATGAAGTTCTGCAGGAACCTCTAGAACCTCGGTGCTGTTCTACCTGAGCTTCATAAATTCTCCTTCTGTCACTTTCCTGGAAGCTCCAGCATCTTTCCAGCGCCCCCCCCCCTGCAGGTGCCCCTCCCCTGGGCAGGAAGGCGCCCTGCCAGGCTGACGAGACGATTCCAGAGCGGAGAACAAACCCCTGCTGAGGCAGAATGAGGCTCCAGGTCTGTCCAGACGTTCTCTACAATCCACTCTCCATCTGTTTTCCTTCTTCATCAGCCTCTCTCCGTCCTGCTGCAGTCTAAAAATGCACTGATTTAACTTTAAAAACTTCCTGGTTTAACTTTAAAAACTCTCTAAAAACTCTCTGGTTTAACTTTAGAGCGGAGGTCTGAGAACCAGAATTATTTCTGGAGGTTTTCTGTGGGTTGGACACCATAAACTGACTGTAAATATGACGTATACATAAACACACACACACACATATATATACTGTATGTAGTCCTCTTTTTTTCAGTTCTAGAATTTCCCTGTTTTTTTCTAATAACTTTGCTTTCAGATCTACAGTGTTCTTTTCTATTTAACAGGATTTTTTTACAGTGTCCGTGATGCTCCTCAGCTCTGAATTATTGCTGAAGCTCCAACATCTGTATCTGAACCCAAACAGGCCAAACTTTACGACTTTACGCCACACAACATGAAAAGCAGCTTGTAATTCTCGGTTTGACGGTAAACTCTCAAACCGAGCCTCCGACAGAGCCCCTTTGTTCGGCTCCCTGATTCCACAGCTCCGTGTGAGCCGCGGCCTTCAGGCGAGGCCCTGGAGGTTACATCAACGACACACACATTAGCCTCACACCCGGCAGGACGGCAAACACACCGAGCACACCGAACACAGCAGACACTCTGCTGTCAGCTCAGGCGTCGACGCTCCGCCGACCTCCGACCCTCAGAGCCGTCTGTTCACGCTGGGAGGTCAGAACAAAGGCCTCCAGCTCCAGAAACAACCCGAGGCCACATTTCTGGCTTCACTGCAGCAGACAAACTAAATAAATCTCATCCAACGCGGAGACCAGCAGCTTTTCTTCCACTCTGACGTTGAGACGAAACTCGAGAAACACGAAGAACCAGGAGAAGATCAACCAGAAATTAAACACAAACCAGACACAAAACTACGGAACAGAGAACCGAATGAATGAAAAGTGAACGTGGAGGTTTGATGTTAGAGCAGGGGGGTCCAACATGAGGCCCGTGGACCAAAAGCGGTCCTCCAGAGGGTCCAACATGAGGCCCGTGGACCAAAAGAGGTCCTCCAGAGGGTCCAACATGAGGCCCGTGGACCAAAAGCGGTCCTCCAGAGGGTCCAACATGAGGCCCGTGGACCAAAAGCGGTCCTCCAGAGGGTCCAACATGAGGCCCGTGGACCAAAAGCGGTCCTCCAGGGGGTCCAACATGAGGCCCGTGGACCAAAAGCGGTCCTCCAGGGGGTCCAACATGAGGCCCGTGGACCAAAAGCGGTCCTCCAGGGGGTCCAACATGAGGCCCGTGGTCCAAAAGAGGTCCTCCAGAGGGTCCAACATGAGGCCCGTGGACCAAAAGCGGTCCTCCAGAGGGTCCAACATGAGGCCCGTGGACCAAAAGCGGTCCTCCAGAGGGTCCAACATGAGGCCCGTGGACAAAAAGCGGTCCTCCAGAGGGTCCAACATGAGGCCCGTGGACCAAAAGAGGTCCTCCAGAGGGTCCAACATGAGGCCCGTGGACCAAAAGCGGTCCTCCAGAGGGTCCAACATGAGGCCCGTGGACCAAAAGCGGTCCTCCAGGGGGTCCAACATGAGGCCCGTGGACCAAAAGCGGTCCTCCAGGGGGTCCAACATGAGACCCGTGGACCAAAAGCGGTCCTCCAGAGGGTCCAACATGAGGCCCGTGGACCAAAAGCGGTCCTCCAGAGGGTCCAACATGAGGCCCGTGGACCAAAAGCGGTCCTCCAGAGGGTCCAACATGAGGCCCGTGGACCAAAAGCGGTCCTCCAGAGGGTCCAACATGAGGCCCGTGGACCAAAAGCGGTCCTCCAGAGGGTCCGACATGAGGCCCGTGGTCCAAAAGCGGTCCTCCAGAGGGTCCAACATGAGGCCCGTGGACCAAAAGCGGTCCTCCAGAGGGTCCAACATGAGGCCCGTGGACCAAAAGCGGTCCTCCAGGGGGTCCAACATGAGGCCCGTGGACCAAAAGCGGTCCTCCAGGGGGTCCAACATGAGGCCCGTGGACCAAAAGCGGTCCTCCAGAGGGTCCAACATGAGGCCCGTGGACCAAAAGCGGTCCTCCAGAGGGTCCAACATGAGGCCCGTGGTCCAAAAGCGGTCCTCCAGAGGGTCCAACATGAGGCCCGTGGACCAAAAGCGGTCCTCCAGAGGGTCCAACATGAGGCCCGTGGACCAAAAGCGGTCCTCCAGAGGGTCCAACATGAGGCCCGTGGTCCAAAAGCGGTCCTCCAGAGGGTCCAACATGAGGCCCGTGGACCAAAAGCGGTCCTCCAGAGGGTCCAACATGAGGCCCGTGGTCCAAAAGCGGTCCTCCAGAGGGTCCAACATGAGGCCCGTGGGCCAAAAGCGGTCCTCCAGAGGGACCGACATGAGGCCCGTGGGCCAAAAGCGGTCCTCCAGAGGGTCCGACATGAGGCCCGTGGTCCAAAAGCGGTCCTCCAGAGGGTCCAACATGAGGCCCGTGGACCAAAAGCGGTCCTCCAGAGGGTCCAACATGAGGCCCGTGGGCCAAAAGCGGTCCTCCAGAGGGTCCAACATGAGGCCCGTGGTCCAAAAGCGGTCCTCCAGAGGGTCCAACATGAGGCCCGTGGACCAAAAGCGGTCCTCCAGAGGGTCCAACATGAGGCCCGTGGACCAAAAGCGGTCCTCCAGGGGGTCCAACATGAGGCCCGTGGACCAAAAGCGGTCCTCCAGAGGGTCCAACATGAGGCCCGTGGACCAAAAGCGGTCCTCCAGAGGGTCCAACATGAGGCCCGTGGACCAAAAGCGGTCCTCCAGAGGGTCCAACATGAGGCCCGTGGGCCAAAAGCGGTCCTCCAGAGGGACCGACATGAGGCCCGTGGGCCAAAAGCGGTCCTCCAGAGGGTCCGACATGAGGCCCGTGGACCAAAAGCGGTCCTCCAGAGGGTCCGACATGAGGCCCGTGGACCAAAAGCGGTCCTCCAGAGGGTCCAACATGAGGCCCGTGGGCCAAAAGCGGTCCTCCAGAGGGTCCGACATGAGGCCCGTGGGCCAAAAGCGGTCCTCCAGAGGGTCCAACATGAGGCCCGTGGACCAAAAGCGGTCCTCCAGAGTGTCCGACATGAGGCCCGTGGACCAAAAGCGGTCCTCCAGAGGGTCCGACATGAGGCCCGTGGGCCAAAAGCGGTCCTCCAGAGGGTCCGACATGAGGCCCGTGGACCAAAAGCGGTCCTCCAGAGGGTCCAACATGAGGCCCGTGGGCCAAAAGCGGTCCTCCAGAGGGTCCAACATGAGGCCCGTGGACCAAAAGCGGTCCTCCAGGGGGTTCAACATGAGGCCCGTGGACCAAAAGCGGTCCTCCAGAGGGTCCAACATGAGGCCCGTGGGCCAAAAGCGGTCCTCCAGAGGGTCCAACATGAGGCCCGTGGTCCAAAAGTGGTCCTCCAGAGGGTCCAACATGAGGCCCGTGGTCCAAAAGTGGTCCTCCAGAGGGTCCAACATGAGGCCCGTGGACCAAAAGTGGTCCTCCAGAGGGTCCAATCCCTCAAAGTGTAAAAATTACAGAGAAGACATTAACTGCAGATTGTAAATTAGTAAAACTATAAATTTAAAATCCTTTCTAGACCATGACAAGTTGTTTGGATCAGAAAGTAAAATACTAGATTGTTCTTGTGTCTCATTTTATCTCATATTTAAAATATTTTGTCTCGTTTTTTGCTGTTTTTTTAATGACTTGTCTGCCTCATATTTTTGTTGTTTTGCGTTTTCTTTTTGTCTCATTTGTGTTTTTTTTCCTCTTATTTCTATGATTTTGTGTTTCACTTTGTTTTTTTTGTCTTGTTTTTGTCATTTGTCCACTTTTTTGGTTGCTTTGTGTCTCATTTCTGTGATATTTTGTCTTCTTTTTGTCTTTTGTCTTTTTTTGCCTGACTTTTGTCATTTATCTCATGTTTTTGTCGTTTTTGTGTTTCCCTTTTGTCTTGCTTGTGTTGTTTGTCGTTTTTGTTTTGTTTCCCCTTTTGTCTCATTTTCTAATTTGTGTAATTTTTTCATTTGTCTATTTTTTGCCACTTAACCGTTTCGTCTCTTTTTTGTTTTGTTTCGTGTCGTTTATACCATTTTTTTCATTTTGTTTCTTGCTTTTGTTTTTTGTGTCTCATTTTTATAATATTTTGTCTTTTTTTGTTGTTTGTGTCTCATTTTTATAATATTTTGTCTTTTTTTGTTGTTTGTGTCTTGTTTTTATAATATTTTGTCTTTTTTGTTGTTTGTGTCTTGTTTTTATAATATTTTGTCTTTTTTTGTTGTTTGTGTCTCATTTTTATAATATTTTGTCTTTTTTGTTGTTTGTGTCTTGTTTTTATAATATTTGTCTTTTTTTGTTGTTTGTGTCTTGTTTTTATAATATTTTGTCTTACTTTTGATAAAATGACAAAAAACAGACAAAATGACAGAAATGAGACAAAAATGTCCAAAAGATAGACAGACCAACAAAATGACACCAACAAGACGCAATTCAGAAATGAACGGCAAAACGGAAAAAAGTAGACACAAAACTACAGAACAGAGACAAAAGTGACCCAAAGATGGACAAATTCACAGAAGAGACAAACGACACGACTAAAACGAGACACAAAACCACAAAAATGACACAAAATTGTCCAAAAGAGGGACAAAGTCACAAAAAAGGAGACAAACGAAACACGACTGAGACAAACGACAAAAACCGACACGAAACTACAAAAACGACACAAAATGGTAGAAAAGAGACAACACTGTCCAAAAGAGGGACAAACACACAAATGAGACACAACTGGGACAATAAATGACAAAAAGTAGACAAACACAAATCCTCCTCTCCTGGATCCAAATCATACTCAGAGTTCTGCCGGTTCCTGTCAGAGTTCTGCTGGTTCCTGTCAGAGTTCTGCTGGTTCCTGTCAGAGTTCTGCCGGTTCCTGTCAGAGTTCTGCTGGTTCCTGTCAGAGTTCTGCCGGTTCCTGTCAGAGTTCTGCTGGTTCCTGTCAGCATCGGATCAGAACCACAGAAATCCTAGCTGTGCTGCTAGTTGTTGGTCCGTGTCGCCTCCTGCAGTGTTCTCACCTTCCACCGTAACCTGGAGACCTCCAGCCAGGTAGAAACCCAACACCTGAGCAACCACAGCCTGGTTCTGGTTCTGGTGGGCGTCTCGGTTCTGCTCACAGCTCTGAACCATCAGCGTTCCTCACAGCTAAAAACTCAACTAAAGCTGGAAATTTACACTAAAAAAGGTCATTTCTGCAGAACGGTGTTTGATTTCCTTATTAAATCGACATAAACTCGTCCAGCTTCATAAAACTCAACCAGAGCACGTTCAGGAGTGACGGTTCTAAATTATTCTGGATATTTTGTTCCTCATCTGAACACTTTCAAGTCTAATGTCTTCTACTGTTACCAAGACAGAAAACTACAGAAACGAGACAAAACTGACACAAAGTCGCAAAAAAGAGACACAAAACCACTAAAAACAAACAAAACCACTAAAAACAAACACAAAAACTAAAAATAAACACAAAACCACTAAAAACAGAAACAAAACAACTAAAATGAGACACGAAACCACAAAATTTATTCTACTAAAACCATGTTTTTAACAACAGTCCTTCAGAACAAATTCTATTTTTCTATATTTGGGTTCACTCACACACAGGAAATAATCCAATAAATAAAAAACTCAAATAATAATCATAATATACAAACCCAGATATAGAAAAAATAGCAAAAAATAAAACTAAACAAAATTTTTTCAAATATATACTTATTTGAAAAATAAAACTAAAATAATAATAATCAAATATAAACCCAAAAATAGAAAAAAATAAGCAAATAAAATCAAAACAAAATGATATAATAATAATAATAATAATATATACATCCAAATATTAAAAAATCAATGAATAAAATAAAACTAAAATAGGATAAAATATATAAAGATGAGGAAAAAGTATAATAAAATAAGCAAAAATGTTATCATATATAAAACCAAATATATAGAAAATGAGAAAAAGTAAAAACTAAATAATATTCATATACACACAATAATAAAAATGAGCATATATAAATAATATAAAAATTTATAAAATAACAAAATAATTTGGAAACTGAACTAATTTTCATGTTTTCTGTATTTATTTTCATAATAATTTCTGATCCAGACTGCAGATTTGTGGCTGCAGCTTTAATAAAAGCAGCTTTGTGTTTTTAATAATTAATGCATTAAAGGTTTAATTACAGGATTCGGTTTCTTTCTGTAAAATCCTGCACAGCCTGGAGGTCGAGCACGAGAATCATCGATCATCTCAGCAACACATCGGCCTCATTCTGGTTTTATTTCCAGAAAATCTCCAGCAGGAACCAAACCTTTCGAGCAAATTAAAGTCTGAAGTCCTACCTGGACCTGAGGCGTCCTGCAGCTCCACGCTTTCTCCGTCTCTAAGGCAGGAAGGAGGGGCATGCGAGGCGGCATGCGAGGCGGCAGGAGAGGCGGCATGCGAGGCGGCATGCGAGGCGGCAGGAGAGGCGGCATGCGAGGCGGCATGCGAGGCGGCAGGAGAGGCGGCATGCGAGGCGGCAGGAGAGGCGGCAGGAGAGGCGGCAGGAGAGGCGGCAGGAGAGGCGGCAGCAGGTCACCTGAAGGTTGGTTTGTTGCTGTGTGGCGCCTCCTGGTGGCAACAACAAAAAAAATCAGTGAATTTCCTCTTCTTTTTGTTTTAAAATCACATTTAACACACTCGAAACATCAGGGAAAAAACATATTCACTATTTTTTATCTTTAATATAGTCTGTTGTTCATATAACAGCAAATATCTGTAAAATATTTATATTTTTGCTGATTTAAAACCAGACAAATTCTATTTTTGACACTCATTGCAAAAAAAACATAAAAATGCGTAAAACCAATTAAATTTTTAAAAATCAATTTATAATTTTTGATATTCAGAACTTTTCTTTCATATGACAGCAAATATCTGTAAACAACTCAATTTTTAGCTGATTTAAATACAGTCAAACTGTATTTTATACAATTTTCAACAAAACAGAAAATATGTCAAACAATTTAATTTTTAAAAAGTATTTATATTTTCCTTTCAAATAACAGCAAATATTTGTAAAATAATTCCATTTTTGCGGACTTAAATACAGTAAAAAATAATCATGTGACGGTCAAATCTTTGCATATTATTTACAGTTTAAATCTGTTCTTAACATCTAAATCATTACTTTATCTGTGACTTTTCTCCTTCCTATCTGTAATTTAAACATGGGGCAGATCAGTGCACAGGGCATTAACTTGAAATGTTGCACATGAAAATGTATAATTTTGAACATTATGTTGAAATACTACAAATAAAAGTGGAATATAAGGAAGTAAACATGATGCAGACGTGAAGAAAAAACAGAACTGGAAGAGGAAATCTGATCCACAACCTCAAGAGATAAAAGTATAATCTGATAGAATAAATACATGATAAAGAACTCCACAAGAACTCAGAAAATTAATATTATTGGACTATATTTCAGTGTCTTAAAATTAATAAAAAGGGTTTTATTATTCAGACCTTCTGCTGCACCTCCATTTCAGACTCAATTTGGACAATTTTTAACAAATTTTGGACTATTTTTAGCTCAGACAAATTTTGAGTCATTTTAGACTGTTTTTAGCTCATATCAGACGAATGTTTAGTCATTTTGGACAATTTCCAACTCAGAAGACAAATTTTGAGTCATTTTAAACAATTTTAAGCTCATATCAGACAAACTTTTAGTCATTTTGGACATTTTTTCAGATCATTGTGGACAATTTTTAACTGCTTTTGTACAATTTTCAGCTCATAAAACAAATTTTCACACATTCTGCACAATTCTTTAAACTCATTTTGGACAATTTTAGCTCATATCAGACATTTTGAGTCATGTGAACATGAATCTGGCTGCGCCGCCATACAGGCTGGTGGAGGTACTGCACCAGTCTTACCTGTGGGTGGCAGCAGTGCGCCGCCGCTGCTTGCAGTCTGCCGCAGATACATCAGTAGAAGAAGACGTGAGCGCTACGTGGTAGCAGCTAATACGGCGGACCGGAGGAGCTGTGAGGGAGATTTTTTCACCTCTAACTTGGCACTGAGAGGAAAATTTCCGTTTGATGTCATTTTGTGGAACCCAGAGCAGCGGGTGAGTGGGTGTTGGAGTGTTTTCCCGCCGTGTTCCGCCCGGAGTGCCGGTGTTTCCAGTTAGCCGGCTAGCCAGCTAATGCTAGCCTCCTTATGTAATCATGGAGGTGTTGTCGGGCAGCTGCCTTGTTGTTTTATGTAAATACTTAAGATTTCCGGAGAATTAAAGCAGGTTTTCGGTGTGTTTGAACGTCCAGACTAACAAATCACCAGCAGAGGCTGTGTGGGTTTGACTGCAGGTGTTTTGGTGAAGTTGGCAACAGAACCGGAGCTCTTTATTAGATTCTCTCCTGCTTTCTGTCCTTTCAGCCGCCGCAGCAAATGGGACCAGCCCGGCCCTGGCCCTGGCTCCGGCTCTGCGGGCATGGGGGAGGCTGAAGCTGCTCCCTCAGGGGCTCTGGATGCTGCAGCGGCGGTGGCTGCAAAGATCAACGCCATGCTGGTGGCTAAAGGCAAACTGAAGCCCTCCCAGATCGGCATACCGGGTCCACCTGACAAGGTAAGAGCTGCAGGTGGAGCCCAGCTGGTTAAATAGGCTCTGGGAGGGGGAGGAGCCTTCGGTCACTGAGTTCAGGAACTATTTATGCAGTAAATAAAAATAAAGGTTTTTGCACATGTTCTGGATTGTCATTTTGGACATTTTTTTTTAGCTCATGCAAGACACATTTTGAGTCATTTTAGACATTTTTTTAGGTCATTTGGACAATTTAGGTCACGTCAAACAAATTTGTAGTCATTTTGGACAACTTTGAACTCATTTTGAACAATTCTTAGGTCATTTGGACAATTTTATAGCTCATAAGAAATTGAGCATTTTGGACAATTTTTAACAAGCTTTGGACAATTTTTTAAGTAATGTTGGACAATTTCTAGGTCATTTTGGACCATATTTAGCTCATATCAGACAAATTGAGTCATTCTGGACAATCTTTAACTCATTGTGGACAATTTTAAGCTAATAAAATAAATTTTGAGTCATGTTGGACAACTTTTTAGCTCATTTTGGACAATTTGTACCTCATATCAGACTCTTATGAGGTTTACAGCATCCTAAAAATGAATACATTTTCCCTCACTCTTCTCCTCGTTCCTCCTCTCAGGCCGTCTGTGTTGGGAAACCTCCGGTGCTGGCCAAAGCCAAAGATGACCTGGTGGTGGCCGAGGTGGAGATCAACGACGTCCCGATCACCTGCAGGAACCTGCTGACCCGCGGACAGACGCAGGACGAGGTTCTGATCAGCTCTCTACTCAGAATTACAGCCAGGACGTAACCGGTGGTTTATTCTGTCCTTTACCTGCTGTCTGTCTGCAGATCAGTAAAGTTAGCGGAGCTGCAGTGTCCACCAGGGGGCGCTACATGACGGCAGAGGAGAAGGGGAAAGCTCTACCGGGGTAACCACACCCCCCCACTGCAGGAGTTAGGAAGAAAAAATACACCAGTTCAGGACAAATCGCTTCATTAGTCTGTCGTTTTTAAAATTTTAACATAAATTAAACATTTATTAAAACTGTTAATATACATTTTATATATAAATATTTTTAATTGTAATATTCATCAATGAATAAATATTAAATTATTATAAATTTTATTTAATAGTTTTATATATAATTTATATCATTTTACATATAGGCTGTAAGTATAATTGTAGATATTTTTAATTTTTATATTTTACTATTAATCTATAAATGTGTATTAAAATTATTACTACAAATTTTGTTTGTTTAGATAATTTTATTTATATTTTTTAATATAATTTTAGATATCTTAGTATTTGTCATTTTTATATTTTAATATCAATCTATAAATTATATTAAAATTATGATAAATTATATATACACATTTATTTGTATATATAATTTATATGTGTACCTTTATATAATATTTTAGAATTTTGTATTAAATATTCATCTATAAAATATGTTGAAGTTGTTACTATCCATTTTATATGCATTTTTATATTTTATTTTTCTATAATTTATATAATGTTGTATATTTTAATATTTTTATTTTAATATTAATCTATACATATTTAAATTATTTCTATAAACTTTATATAATTTATAGATTTTTTGTGTATATAATTTATACAATTTTATATCCAATTTAAATGTATAATTTATATATTTTAAAAACATTTAAATATTAATCTATAAATATCTTAAAATTATTAGTATAAATTTATATATGTTTATAGATGGTGTATATAATTTTTATAAATAATTATGTTCTTATTTTTTATTTTAATATCTATAAACATATGTTAAAAGTAATACTAGAATTTTTTATATATTTTAATATTTTTGATTTTAATATTAATCTATAAATACATATTAAAATTCTAACTATAATTGTTTTTTACAGTTTGTTTGATTTGAGCTAAAAATTGTCCAGAATGACTGAAAATGTGTGTGATGAAGATGAGAAGTGACCAACACGAGTTAAAGCGATGGGTTTCCTTGCTTCCTCTCAGGGATCGACCTCTCTACCTCCACGTCCAGGGACAGACCAGAGAGCTGGTGGACCGTCAGTAAATCTCATCTCTACTCTCTAGTCATGGCTGTGGTTTTTTCCTCAGAGCTTCATGCTTTTCTGTCCCTCTGTCTCCAGGAGCAGTGAACAGGATCAAGGAGATCATCACCAACGGCGTGGTGAAAGCTGCTACCGCCTCGTCTTCTGCCTCGTCCTTCACTCCCAGCGGGGCTTCAGTCACCGTTTACCACCAACACAACCCTCCTCCGCCCTCGCTGCCGCCCATCACGCACCACAAACCACACTTCCAGTCGGGGGTACGACGCTGAAACAAACTCTGACCCAGAGAAGTCTCTGGATGTTTTCTTTTTGCTGCTGTCACTGCAGGTTCATTTTTGTATAAAGTCCATCAGTTTAACACCGCTAGGACGCCGTAAACCTCATAAAAGAGTCTGATATGAGCTAAAAATGTCTAAAATGAGTCAAACTTTGTCCAAGATTAGGTAAAATTTGTCCAGAATGAGTCACTTTTTGTCCAGAATTACTCAAAATTGATCTTTTATGAGCTAAAAATTAATTAAAATTTGCCTAATGTATTATAAATCATCCAACATTAGTTAAAAATAGTCTAAAAGGAGTTCAAAATTTTGCAAAATGAGTTCAAAATTATTTTAAATTTGCTCTAAATGACTCAATTTGTCTGATATGAGCTAAAGTTTGTCCAAAATGAGTTAAAATTTGTCTTATGAGTTAAAAATTGTCCAAAATGAGTTCAAATTTAGTTAACATTTGTTCAAAATGACTCAAATTTAGTCCAAAATGAGCTAATATTTGTCCAGAATAAAGAACTGAACGAGCTTCCTGTGGTTAATAGAGACAGCGTTGGTTCAGCGGATGTCTGACCTACGTTCGTCTTCTCAGATGCATTACGTTCAGGATAAAGTCTTCGTGGGTCTGGAACACGCCATCCCCGGCTTCGTGGTCAAAGAGCGAGTGGAGGGTCCCGGCTGTTCCTACCTGCAGCACATCCAGGCCGAGACCGGAGCGAAAGTCTTCCTCCGAGGGAAAGGATCGGGTTGTCTGGAGCCGGCGTCGGGCCGAGAGGCCTTTGAGCCGATGTACATCTACATCAGGTCAGAAACACACAGAATTAACGGTTTATAATGAAGACATGCGGAGACGTTTGGACTCACCACAGCTGTTCTTCTGTCCAGTCATCCCAAACCTGAAGGACTCGCAGCAGCAAAGACCCTGTGTGAGAATCTGCTTCAGACGGTGAGGAGTTCACGCTTCATCCACGTCTTTTTTAAAACAAGTACAGCGTCCTCGACTTACAGCGTTTCATTGTTATGTGGAACTAGTTGAGCAGAGCGGATGAATACGTCGTCACACGGCGCTTTAAGACGGCTTTGTTTACTTTCTCCGGTTGTACGCCACTTTGGATTGCGCTACAAGACACAAAACGAGACAAAGTGAAAAACGAGACAAAACGACAAAAATGAGACAAAACGACAAAAACTAGACAAAGAACGAGATGAAACGACAAAAACTAGACAAAATGAAAAACGACACGAAACGACAAAAACTAGACACAAAACGACAAAAAAGAGACAAAATGAAAAACGAGACAAAACGACAAAAATGAGAAAATTAAAAATGAGACAAAACGACAAAAACTAGACACAAAACGACAAAAACGAGATGAAACGACAAAAACTAGACAAAATGGAAAAACGACACGAAACGACAAAAACTAGACACAAAACGACAAAAAAGACAAAACGACAAAAATTAGAAAATTAAAAATGAGACAAAACGACAAAAACTAGACACAAAACGACAAAAACGAGATGAAACGACAAAAACTAGACAAAATGAAAAACGAGATGAAACGACAAAAACTAGACACAAAACGACAAAAACGAGATGAAACGACAAAAACTAGACAAAATGAAAAACGACACGAAACGACAAAAAGAGACAAAATGAAAAACGACACGAAACGACAAAAACTAGACACAAAACGACAAAAAAGAGACAAAATGAAAAACGAGACAAAACGACAAAAATGAGAAAATTAAAAATGAGACAAAACGACAAAAACGAGATGAAACGACAAAAACTAGACAAAATGAAAAATGACACGAAACGACAAAAACTAGACACAAAACGACAAAAAAGAGACAAAATGAAAAACGAGACAAAACGACAAAAATGAGAAAATTAAAAATGAGACAAAACGACAAAAAGTAGACACAAAACGACAAAAACGAGATGAAACGACAAAAACTAGACAAAATGAAAAACGACACGAAACGACAAAAACTAGACACAAAACGACAAAAAAGAGACAAAATGAAAAACGAGACAAAACGACAAAAATGAGAAAATTAAAAATGAGACAAAACGACAAAAACTAGACACAAAACGACAAAAACGAGACAAAATGAAAAACGACACGAAACGACAAAAACGAGACAAAATGAAAAACGACACGAAACGACAAAAACTAGACACAAAACGACAAAAAAGACAAAACGACAAAAATTAGAAAATTAAAAATGAGACAAAACGACAAAAACTAGACACAAAACGACAAAAACGAGATGAAACGACAAAAACTAGACAAAATGAAAAACGACACGAAACGACAAAAACTAGACACAAAACGACAAAAACGAGATGAAACGACAAAAACTAGACAAAATGAAAAAACGACACGAAACGACAAAAAGAGACAAAATGAAAAACGAGACAAAATGACAAAAATGAGAAAATTAAAAATGAGAGAAAACGACCAAAACAAGACACAAAACGACAAAAACGAGATGAAATGACAAAAACTAGACAAAATGAAAAATGACACGAAACGACAAAAACTAGACACAAAACGACAAAAAAGAGACAAAATGAAAAACGAGACAAAACGACAAAAATGAGAAAATTAAAAATGAGACAAAACGACAAAAAGTAGACACAAAACGACAAAAACGAGATGAAACGACAAAAACTAGACAAAATGAAAAACGACACGAAACGACAAAAACTAGACACAAAACGACAAAAAAGAGACAAAATGAAAAACGAGACAAAACGACAAAAATGAGAAAATTAAAAATGAGACAAAACGACAAAAACTAGACACAAAACGACAAAAACGAGACAAAATGAAAAACGACACGAAACGACAAAAACGAGACAAAATGAAAAACGACACGAAACGACAAAAACTAGACACAAAACGACAAAAAAGACAAAACGACAAAAATTAGAAAATTAAAAATGAGACAAAACGACAAAAACTAGACACAAAACGACAAAAACGAGATGAAACGACAAAAACTAGACAAAATGAAAAACGACACGAAACGACAAAAACTAGACACAAAACGACAAAAACGAGATGAAACGACAAAAACTAGACAAAATGAAAAACGACACGAAACGACAAAAAGAGACAAAATGAAAAACGAGACAAAATGACAAAAATGAGAAAATTAAAAATGAGAGAAAACGACCAAAACAAGACACAAAACGACAAAAACGAGATGAAATGACAAAAACTAGACAAAATGAAAAACGACACGAAACGACAAAAACTAGACACAAAACGACAAAAACGAGACAAAACGACAAAAATGAGAAAATTAAAAATGAGAGAAAACGACCAAAACAAGACACAAAACGACAAAAACGAGATGAAATGACAAAAACGAGACAAAATGAAAAACGACACGAAACGACAAAAACGGAAGACAAACTAAAAAACGAGAAAATGAAAAACGAAACGACAAAAACGAGCCATGTTTTGTGTTATTCTGTGTAGTTTTTGTCGTTTTGTGTCTCTTTCTGGTCGTTGTGTCTCCTCATCAGTAGATGTTTTTCTGTCTCCATGCTCCTCTGTACTCTCCTCCTCACATGTTTCTCCATGCTGGATGGATCTCCACTGTTCTGTTTCTGAGCCAACATTTTTAATTCATCAAAATAAGGGGAAAAAAATTTGCTTTAATTTAAAAAATATCGGTTTTTGATGCGAACATTATTGACATTCGTCCTGTTTTTTAAAAAGTATGAACCTATTATGATTTTTTGTGTGATTTTACAAGTTATCATTTCTTAATTTAACAAGACAAGGATTTTTTCTTTTCCAATGCTTAACATGGAGCATTCTGCAGAAGTAATCGTTAAAGACAGCAGATATCTGGTCCTGTCAGTGCAGCAAACAGATGAAGTCTTGATGGAAGCTGTGGTTTTCGTGGATCACAGCCTCTGCACATGTGCCACTCCGATAACCCATAAAACACAGACTGCAGAAGTGCAGGTCGTTGTGTAAGAATTCTCCACGTTCTGCACCACAAACTCAGACCACAGGTGTTTCTGCAAACAACTGACATAAAGGTGGAAGCTGTCAGGGACAATCTGCTGCTGGATCCATAAACTCAGGTTTTAATGGGACTAGCTATAAATATTAGCGCTTTATTTTTTGTTCCCTGCAGCTCTATCATGCAGCTTCTGTTTTTTTTTTTTTTTAGGTCCACGCAGAATATTCTCGCTTCCTCAATCAGATGAGCACGGTGATGCCAACGCAGCAAGGTACAGCAACACTCCTCTTCCTGTGGTTTAGATTTCTCAGCTGATTTAGAAACGCTGCTTCTCCTCAGCTAGCTGCACGCAGACATGAGGCGAGAGCAGAGAGCACCTACAGGAGTCAGCAGCTGCACCAGCTTTAATTTAACTCATGAGGAATGACTCAAAGTTCACCCAAAGTGTCTCAAATTTAGTCTAGAATTACTCAGTCTGTCCAAGATGACAGAAATGTGACTAAGATGAGTAAAAAAAAACTTCAAAATGACTCAAATTTAAAACCGGATTGAATTAAGTCGTCCAGAAGACAAAAGGCATAAAATGACAGAAACTAGACAGAAAACGACAACAAGATAGAAAATGACAACAATGACGCAAAACGACAAAAATGAGACAGAAATCGACAAAAGCCAGACATAAAACTGTTCTAGTGATGTAACATTTGACAAATAAAATGTGGATGACGGTTAAAATGTCTGAGAGAAACATGAATAAAATGATGAAATCACTCCTGATCGCCTCTGACTTGCTCTGTTTTGCCCCCCAGGCTTCGCTCAGCCCCCAGTGGTGAACGGGATGCCCCCTCAGCCTCCTTATTACCCTCCTGCTGGGTTCCAGCCCGCTTACCCCGTGGCGGTTCCTCCCCTCCAGCCGGTGCCTCCTCCCTACTCCGTCCCCCTGCCCATACCCCCGGTGGCGGCCGCCGGGGTTCCCTCCCAGTACCCCCTCCGCCCGGTTCTTGCCCCTGGCCCGGTACCTGCCCCGGTTCACGTGTCTGCCCTGGCTCCGGCCCCGGTTCCTGCCCCGGTTCCTGCCCCAGACGCTCTGCCACAGGTAGGACAGAAAAGATTCAAGAATTCATAATTTAATAATCAATTATGTACATTAAGTTATAAATTTAGTGAAATTAGTATAAAATAATAAATGTATATCGTGTGTATTGTTTATAATTAACATTTTTAAAAAAAATTATTTATTAATATCAAATATTTAAATTTTTATATTATAATAATATTAAATGATAATATTTAATTATTTTGTAAAACATTTAAACAATTGTTGGATTTTTAACTTTCCGAAATACAAATTTATTTTTCAAATACTTCAAAAACATAATATTTTTATATACTTTGTTTAGTGTATTTATATTTACAATATATATTGATTATAATATTTGTATTGCTCCTTTTTTATAGTAACCCTTTAAGCTTCAGTGTTCCGCCGGTGGTACACCTACTAATTTGCATAGGAATTTCAAGAATGTCCGACGGCTGCAAACGCGATTATACAAACACTATACGCCGATGGAAAGCTTAGATTCTCATGAATCCGCCGGTATAAACCACTTTCAGATGTGATTACCACAGCGGGTGAGAAAAACACATTTGTCCGACAAAAACAAATATTCATCCATCCGTTCTCTATACACGGCTTCAACGCACACAGCGTGACTCACATTTCCGGGTTTATTATTACACACAAAAAAAAAGATTCCACAAAAAACGGCCATAATCCAACCTTTTACATCAGATGACACAAGCCAGTAAACTATTTTGTCCAAAACATGTCCTGAAGTCGGTATAAAATCCCCGAATCGGTCGTTTTCAAGGAAATGCACCTCCTGATGCGCGTCCAATATTCCCTGTATTTTCGTAATTTTTTTATTTAAAAATAGAATATTAGCGATTTTTTGTACTGAAAACGGCTGGAATTGACTGAAGCTTAAAGGGTTAAATAATATTGTAATTAGTATTAAATATTATTATTCTTATATTATTAAAAATATGATTTTTTCAATAATCAATTCTGTAAATAAAATTATTTTTCAAATGTTCAAATTTTAATTTTAGATTTTATTTGTCATTATATAATTTATATATAAATGTTATTTATATGTATATTAGATATGTATTATATCTTTATATTATTATTGATATTAAATAATATTTTATTAATTTATGTATTTTATTAGTGTCATTGTGATATAATTTATTTATGTAATATGTATTTGATATCTTTATATTTATTTATTGATATTAAACGGTATTTATTTATTTTTTAAATATCAAAAATTAAACTTTTTATTCTGTATTTTACTAAAATATCATTTATTTATTTATAAGTTATTTATGTGTATGATAGATATTTGTGATGTTTTTATTGTTATTTATTGATTTTAAATAATATTTTAGGAATATTAAAGTGTAGCATTAACTAATAATATTTAATTATATTAAGTAGTAAATAAAGGAATAGTTGGATTTTTAACTTAATTAACTAAATCTAATTAAGTTAAATTTATTATTTAAAAGAAAATATCAATATTGCACCATTGATCAGCCACAAACAGAAATTTCAACTTTCTGTGTGGAAAATTAACCAAATCTAAATTTAAAATAAATCAAAATCACTTTTTTCTTCATGTGTCGTTGAGATATTTGCACTCAGAAAGGCAAAAATGTAGTGCTGCCAAAAGTGCGCTGTAGATATGTGGATTAAATGACAGAATGATTGTTCAAACTGTGAATAATTCCGGATTTCTCCGTACCTCTTTCCTCTCTGCAGACTCTTCCTCCTGTCCGTTTCCCTCCGGCTGCCGTGGCTCCGCCCAAAGCTCCGCCTCCTGCCGTTCCAACCAATCAACCGCAGAAAAGACGCTTCACTGAGGAAGTGCCGGATGAGAGGGACAGCGGGCTGCTGGGATACCAGGTGATAAACACAGCCTTTCATCTCCGTCTTTTTCTTCTTTAATCTTTTCTCCACCTCGTCGTCCATAATTTGATTTGTGTTCTGAGCCAATCATGTGGAAGCTCCATGATTTATCCACCAATATTTCATTCTTCTTTTATGTTCCTTGGTTGAGATAGTCGCTGTTTACGAAAAACATTCTGCTGGTAAAACGGAGTTTCAGGAAAAGATAAAGCACATGATCAGCTTTAGAACAGACTGTTGGTAGATTCTTCTCCTGGAGCTGGGATCAGGCGTTTTATTTAATCTATATTAAAGTGTCAGGACAGGGCTTAGTGGAGGACGTCTGCTAATCGTGCCTGTGTGTTTTTCTGCTCATAGCATGGACCCATTCATATGACTAATTTAGGTGCAGGCTTCACAGTGGGCAGCCCCGAGACATCAGGACCCCCACCATCGAGTTCCTCCGGCCCGCCGAGTGAGAGGGACTGGTACGCATTTCATTTGTTTGACTTTAAACTTAAATGGTTGGGTGTATTCACAAAATTTGGTGTCCAATTATCAAGTATCTTAATTTTATTTTTTAGATAATTTACGCTTCAAGTGCTGTAGTACCTGTTTGTTCCACCAGGTGGAGCCTCAGAGGAGGCGTCAGTCAGGCTGCTGGTGGTTCTGTGTTGGAAGCAGAGAGAATTGTTTGTGTTTCCTAAGTGAAGGGGCACCATGACAAAGACTTCTGTGACGCCCAGGCAGCACACGGATATTATGGTTGTTAAAGCGTAAGAGGCTCCACCTAGTGGCACCATCTAAAACTACGACTAATCTGCAGTACTCAAAGTGTAAACTATCTACAAAAACGTTAAAAAGCTCGATCAGGAGGCCACTCCTGTCCCTCTGTCATGGTGCCACTTAGGTACTACAGCTAACCTATGATACTATCTAAACATTTCTGAAAAAAACAATCACATTTTGGGCAGAGTGCTCTGGAATGCCAGTAACGAGTGGTTAAAGCTTGATCTAGCATGTATGTGTTTGCTGAATGACTAAGTCTGGCTCTGGAAGTCTTTGTCACGGCGCTCCTTTATCATCTTAACCTCAGTCTCTGCTTGCTGACGCTGAAGTCTCCTAGCTTGAATTAATAAACGTTTATCCCGGAGTCTTTGTCATGGAGCCCCTTTACTTATGAGCAGTCAAACATTTTTAACAGAATTGTGGGTATTATTATATTAACGTAGGCTCAGTCTAAGTTCCATACGTGTTCTGGTAAACATGGCTGAACTCACCGTCTTTCTCTACGCAGTAGGCAGCTAATGCCTCCACCAGCGCTGCCCGTGAACGGAGTCAGACCCAGGATGGAGGACAGACGACCGCCGCAAGGCCTCGTGGGTAAGAACGTTCTCCTGTGGACTGACAAAGCCCTCCCAAATCCACATTTCATCACTGTGGACCTGGCCTCCATTTACTCACAGTGAACGTTAAATTCTCCCCCAGACTTCTAAAGTTCACATTGTTCTGTAGAGACACACAGAGAAAAGTTGGATAATACTGTAGGGATGCACTGACCTCCACTCAGACTGGCCTTTGTCGCGGTTCTTCTAGGGTTCACACTAGAGATCTGCAGCTTTTCCTGGAAGCTGTTGTTTGTTTCGTTTGTTTCGGAGTCTTCGGCCTGCCGGTCGCTGTCTCTCCTCACTAACCAGAATCTCTCCTGTTTTTGTGTTTTTCTCTTTTTCTCTGTGTTTTTCTTCTCTTCCATGTGTCTCTGGGGCGATGCCGGATGCTCATTGGGGGCGGGGCACGACTCGTCCTGCCGCCTGATTGGACGGCCCCTAATGCTGTCGCTCCCCACCGACCAATGGCTGCCTTCCAATGGCACCTCCACTCTGCTGACATGCATTTGAATCCATTAACGCTCTGTTTCTCCCAACATGTGTTTGGATGATATTTGGTGGTGTTCCGTTTTCTCTCCACATGTGCTGCCTCTGTTTGCCCCGCCCCCTTTCTTCTTCTTTCAGAACCAGCAGGGAAAAGGCTGAAAACCGGTTTGGTTGCGTACGCCGGAGACTCCTCGGACGAAGAGGAAGATCACCCCACCTCCAAAGCCTCAGGGCCAGGTAACCCTGGGGCAGTTCCCCCCTCATCCAGCTCCCCAGGCTGGTCGCAGGGCTACCGCTGCCCTCCTCCACCACCTCCTCGTGCCAAAGCTCAGCCCCAGCAGCAGACAATGCCCTTCTGGATGGCGCCGTGAAGCAGAGAAACCTGAACTCTCAGCGCTTTGGGCCGAGTCCTACAGGACGTCCACCCAGCCTGAGCCGGTGTTTATCCGCCGCTGGTTGTGGATGAATCTGAGCAGCTTTGTGTTGGTTTCACCGTTATTTTCGGGGTCCAAATGGACGTACTGATGTTTTGTAAAACTCCTTTGTTTCTTCTG